>NC_068359.1:6215294-6305294 GCF_020536995.1 Dreissena polymorpha | reverse complement strand
TACAGCGTTATAATTCGTTTGTTTGCGTTATTACGTGTTTATTTGCGTAGTAAATAGCCTTTTTTGCGTTATTACGACTTCGAACTTTTTGTTAAATTTTTTAAGTGGTACTAATGGGCTTTCGTATAACAAAATAAAAGTACAAATCAAATGCACATGTTTAATATCTTTAAGCAAGGATGTTCTATTGTTATATAGTTACTTGTCTTATAATGTTCAGAAAAAAACAGTATGTTCAATAGCGCAGTTGCAAAATCTGCCAGACTCAAAAACACTATTTACTATCATATCATTTGTGTTACCTGGCGAATGACGTTATGATTGCTTAACCCATGCCAACAGGCTAAACCACAATCCTTCCCCATGAAATTGCAGAGGATCAAACAGTCATCTAGCGAAACAATTTGCTCTTTCCTTTTAAAGTTCAGTCTTTTGTTCGCTGGTTGTACTTGTAGTTACTATGTTATCTGCATAGATTCTGCCAATGTGTTTATACAAAAATGTATGTATATAAGTCAAACTTCAAAAACTTTCTTCTCCGAAGCCAAAAGGCATGGATAATTCATTTAATGATCCTGACTGGAAATGAGTTACAACTTCAGGCAGTAAAATATTGTGGCATCTTCACTTCAGGATGTCATACATGTACGCGTTGCTTTTGTTTGACTGTGATGATACTACGGCTGTTGTCCATATACGTCAAGTGCCAGAGAATGCAGCTATTGACCAACAGTTTGAACTAAAAGCAAGTGGGAATCACCTATGTGAAATCCTAAATCCGGCCGGTAAGTACGAACTATAATTTAGCATCAACACGTATTATAAAGGCAATATTAATAAAATGTTTTCATAATGATTTAAAGATTAGACCCAGGTCCCTATCTCAAAGGTCATTCACACTTAGCTTATTTAGATAATATTTTAAGGTTAGAGTAAAATGATAATGTGATTATGTATAACCATTTAATAATACATGTAGTGATAATATATGAACAGGATAATTGGATAACTATGAGCAGCTTTTTTGTACACATTCTTTTCAATTTTATGAAGCAGGGTGTTTATGTGAGTGCATACATTAGGTGAATGATGGTAGATCATAAATGTTTGTGATTCACCAGCCATTGCAGTTTATGTGATTACTAATTAAAGCAGAAGAGTGTTAAGTGCCACAGTTTACGTATATTTATTTCATAACTACACACAATAATTTTAATAATATAGTATATCAATGATTAAACATGTGGGACATACATTTTAGTTCGTTATTATAGTCAAAAATGCCATGGATGCTTGGAAGCGTACTTGGTCTTCATCTGTAAGGAGCCAGCTCATTGATGGAAAGCGAGAAAAAGGTGTAACACATGGATATCTTGAACAGCAGATAACCTTATTAATTATGTGTGGAGATAAAAGCTGTATATGTTAGGCCCACACTCACAGATGAATGGCAGTAAACAAAGAAGCTACCTTAAGGATAATTGTGATTTCTCCTCAAGTTTAGTTGTTGTTTTGATCACCTTGTTTCAATGTGCTCTAAGTGAGCTGTTGTGACTAGTATCATTATCTTATTTCTTAGGTTGTGTCCTTTATTGCTGGCAATTTAAGTTCCTCACATAAAGCAGTTTCAAATGAGTTCAAAGATAGTAAGTAACCTGTTTGGAAACAAAAATAACGACACCCTTTGGATCAATGTGTTTGTATAGTAAACTTCTCCTTCAACACTACAAGGCCAAAATCAAAAATAGCTGACATAATTCGTTTTTTTACATTTTTTGTAGAACCTACAACCAATTGTTTTGGTAGATCATGTCGCTTGTGATTCAGTTGAACAGTCTGTTAAACAGAAAAGAACCTCTTCTTTAAATGAGCATGTCAAGAAAAGAAATATAAGTACCTGTTTTGAATCAGTTTGTGACTGTTTTTGTATGCCCTGTCAATAGAAAAATAGTGAATGGCATTAATATTCACCCCTGTTGGCCTGTCTGTGGTGATAATTGATATGAAATATGTTGAAAGATATCGCAGAGGAGTGCAGTGCAAAATAATATTTTCCCTTACATTTTTTTAGTTATTGCCCTAAGTTATTTTTATACTGTTTTTTTATGAGTATAACTTGAAATCTATAAGTGATACAGACTTGAAACTTGGAATGGATGAATGATTAAATCCATACAACTTATTTGGCATACTAAATTTAAGTATAAATAAGAAAACTATTTTATCTATGCTTATCAGAATATATGATATTGAAATCCCCCGCCAATATGCTTCTGGACACAAAAGTTTTATATTTGACACTCAAAAAAGCATTTTTTTTAATATACAAAGGGCCATAACTCCTTTATTATCAAATGGTGTACAATGCCATTTGGCAGTGCATCATCCTCCTACCCATATATATACTCATACCAAGTTTCAATGAAATCCGCCAAAGCACTTCCAATGTATTGCTCCGGACAAAAAAAACATTTTCCAAGATACAAAGGGCCATAACTCTGTTATTAACAGATGGTGAACAATGCTATTAGGCGTGCATCATCCTCTTATCCATATATATACTAATACCAAGTTTTATTGAATTCCGCCAAAGCACTTACAAGATATGGCTTCGGACACAAAAGTGACGGCCGGACGGAAGGATGGACGGAAAGACGGACGGAAAGACGGACGGACGGACAGACAACGCCAAAACAATATCCATCCCCCTATGGCGGGGGATATTAAATTACTTGCTAACTTGGCTATAGATTTAATTTTATCTATGCCAATTAGAATATAACTGGGGGTTACAAGGTAGAAGTACCGTCTTTTTGTGCGTTTATAAACTTAAAAATAATCGCGTTCATCGAAATGGACGTATACGTAAAGAAATCCTTTCGGTTTTAAAAGCGGTACCGTTTGAAAAATAAAAAAAGCACCATGACAGAGCCAGCAATAATATTTTTTACATGTGAACAAATAGCAAACTTTGTTTGTGTAAATTCGGTTACAAAGAAACTGGTTGTCTTTTCAAAGATTGACAAGCCAGAACAAGTGATTTTAAGTTTAAGTAAATCTGTCAGTAAAGTTCTAAACCAAAATGAGTTGGGGGAATCTGATATATGTGTTAATGAGAACGACAGTCAGGGTACGGACACTGTTCAAGCAACAGATGATACGTTTGAATTAGATTGTAGTAGTTTGGATGTTGGTTTTGTTGGTGCAGATATTTAATCGCTGATGATATGAGTGCAGTTTCTCTACATGCAGAAGTTGTTTTACATAAAGATGTTATTGATGAGTTGCTCTTGGAACACCAAGGTAGTATTTCCAAATTCTCTTGAGGCTTGGCCAAGCAATTTTTTTTTCTGAAGAAGACCTGGTTTCAGGAACATTCAATGGGAAAGGTGGTCGCCAAGTGCTGTCGCAAAGCTGGTAACAATTAATCCTCAAGGCTGTTGGATATGCTTTTCAAGGTATCTCAGGCATTTCTGGATAAGCTGCGGCCGCAATAAATAGTGAAAATTAGAAACAGAAGAAATTACAAAAAGAAATTACTATAACTCGAAGAATTGCCCACAAGTTTGATGCTTGAATATTTATGCGTTTTGATGTTTGGATCAAGACCGATTTAGGTAAATATACAAAAAAACTGTCAAAGTCAGGTAATACTTTGTCTAATACAAGTACCTTTCAGAAAGTATTTGTGTGAGACTTGTTTTATTTTAACTTATTTATAAAATGTCAGCCAATGTACATGATGCATATGTATTCATACTGTTTATGTGATCTGTAAAATGTGCAAGTACCATTGTTAACAACAAAGTCTGTATGTTGAGGTTACTCAACATGGTACATGTAAGCAAAAGTATTTCAGTTATAATTTTGTTATGTGGATAGTCTGTGTTTCTTTGTTAACATGGTGTTGTTTGTATTAGAAATAAACATAATATTTCATATATGTTTGTTTTTTATTCTATAAATGATACCAGCTAAGCGATTTTTGTCCAAATGATATAGATGGTACAGTTTCGTTATATATTTTTCATGACTGTTAATGCATATATCATGTTTTATTAAAATTAAGCCCCCTAAATGATTACTATAAAACATAATTTACTTATGTCAAACAACATGCAAATACATAAACAAATACAATATGTTTTATGTTTTAATTCGGATGAAAAATAGATTGACTGGTCACAAGTCAATAGAACCGATGTAAAAGTTGCAATACATACTGTACCAGCTTTTCTGATGTAGAACCCATCTCAAGATAAACTAGTATTCCTCATTCGTATTTAGTTCGTTTGCAAATTTCAAAAGGATTTGTGTTTCACAATAACAATACATGTACAAATACCAGAAAATGTATATAATACAAAATATATTGTTCTGAAAGGCAAGTTTTTGTGCACGGGGAACATTTTGTATGAAAACATGAACAGTGTAATGCTTCGATATTTAATGTTCGGGAATAAACACAGACAGTTGACCAGACAATGTCATGTACATAAGTTAAAAATGGCCTTGCACCAGAGTACATTGGTGAGAATTTTAAGCCAGTGTCTGGCGTGCATAAACGTTTTACTAGGTCCAATATGGTAGCTCAGCCAGAATCTTATCATTTTGCTGAAAATTTTACATTTGTAGATTCTGGTCGTTTTCCAAACCTAGAGTGGGTAGTTTTGGTTCTAAAACATTTACAAATAATTTTATCAGTTTATTGAACAATCTTCCGCAAAACATCAGGGATTTAACTAAACCTTTTCAAGGGTGCCATCAAAAACACTTTTTACAGTCTTTTTAGATTTTTATAGTATAAATTTTAGTATGTATTTTATGTTCTTTTAAAACCTGTAATATATTTTCAAGTCTTATGATCATTATGATGCAAGGATCTCATATTTATTCTCAAATGTTAGGTGTGCTACAAAGTGTGTTTATTAACTACATATGCAGTGTGATTCTTTCCTTAGCAACTTCTGTGATATAATGAGCATGTGATAATATTTGTTCAAACGTAATCAGTAATATACTTGATATATTAAACAGTACATATTTGATACATATACATTATTAATATCTAATACATGACTGTTTCATGGTTACTACCACCTATATCAAGGACCACAATGGAAATAAGTGAAAATCGTGTTTCTCTTGTTTGTGTCATCCTTGGTATTGTGTGCGCATTCCATGGTTTACTATGTATATTGCTGTGGTAATATAGTTTATGTTGTCTGCATTATGTACTAACTATGTTATGTTTATATTTTTACCAAATAAAATCAATCAATCAATCAATCAATCAATCAATCAATCAATCAGAGGAAGGCAATGACGTATACCAGATTTAACTGTTACTCAGGATCTTTTATGTCTAGTATACATGCTGTCCATTACATTTTGGAAAAATATCAACTACAAACAATTATGTTTATAGTGATAACACACAGTTTTATTTTTTCTTTCAATATATATTTAAACAAATATCATTGTGAAATATTCTCTAACAAACGTACAGTAATTTATTAAAGATCGTATCCCGATTGCTTGTTATAATAAAACTGTAACTTGTGATTAAATCTGCAAAAGAGTAATGGTTAAGTTAATGGCTATTTAGTCGAAACCCTCTTTGGTAATTTATGGCTTGGAGTTTTCAGACACCTTTGTTGAAGCAGATGTATTGATAATAGTAATAGGTTTGATAATTAACATGTTTGATTAAAAAGGTAAAATTAATCCAGTTGCACCGAGTTTTAAGACCACCACTGTAACAAAACAGACGAAATAGAGCATTAACTATGTACGCATATTAATAACGGTAAACTGTTACACGTAAATATTCTCAACTATCTAATTGCAATATAAACCACTAAAACGTTTGTATAATGTATTAAACAAATGATAGAATGTTAACATTAAGCGATACACATGTAAATTTCAAATAAATCAGAAGTATAAATGTCTTAAGAGGATAACACATGCCCACGATGGTGTTATGCCATTTGAAATTGGTACCTGGGGCGTACTTTGAAAATTTGTCTTAATTTTATTCACATGTGTGTACCATGTGTCATACTGTGCTTTAAATATGTGCAATGCTCATTTAAAATCCATCAATAAATGACAAAAATATGGACTGGATACGTCAATCAATGCACAATCTCGAAATACAACCTTGAAAGATTAAATTTGATATTGATGGTTGACGGTTGATCAAATTGAGAATACGATACATTTAAAAAAACTGTTTGCAAACCAACCAAGCATATTATTACTAATTTCGAGTAAATCTATTCATTTCATTATATTGTACTATCCACGGCTTATATCTTGCGTAGATATTTATCAAAAGCTTGTAAAGTTACCACATTTAGTCGTAAACTAAGATTTTCGCACGGCCTTTGATGCAGGGTCTGGCGGGACACTCTTACTTTGCTATACAATTGTTAATTTGAAGGCCATCTATTAATAACGAAGATATTACCCGGACAAACGATGTGGACAAACGTACAGACATTAAACAAATATATGCCTCCATTAGCAACATAAAAACAATATTCCGTTTTATAGAAAAAAATCTTTATCAAACAGGAACAAAGAGCCTCTCATAAAGAGCGAAGTATGATGCATACTATACACAATTACCTAATTTATAATCTTTATTAGTTCTGCAGTAGATATGGACTTAAGTCAGAGCTCCAGATAATTTTTTAAGATAAAGCGTATTTCGCTCATGACTTTTTAGCTGATGAGTAAAATACAAAGTCAAAAATTTTGCGGGAGTATTTAAAATACTCCCGCAAAAAACTTTGATTTTGTATTTTATAATTTTTGTATACATGAACATGCAGAAATCGTTTACTTAAAATAAAGAACATATACTCTTGTTTACATTAACATTCATTCTGAAATGGCTGATCAAATTATCCGAATTTGGGCACTGTTGGTCCAACTGATAATTGCACAAAATGCGTTTGCTAATTTTTATGATGACGCTTTTGGGAATTGTCCATGAGTATTTTACGCAAGTACGCATCTTATCTGGACCTCTTGACTTAAGTATTTAACATATAGAAAACGGGATAAACATAAACATTCAGATAAAATAATTCTTGCTTAACATTTATATATTTGATAAAACTTCATGCGTTTATATATATTTCCAAAATGATATAATGTAAATGAGTAAATAAATATAATTTATGATATAATCATTGTCAAATATGTTGCTATATCAATTGCATTGTACATAGTCTGTTCCAAAATAGCTTCATTTAAACTACCGCTAGTTCTTATTTTATGGGAAACACACGTTTTATCTGTGTTTACTTATTATAACATTACATTGTGTTTTATTTTGAAAATATAAAAATATACTTTGAAATGACCATAAAATATAGCTTCTTGCAACACTTAAATTATGTTTGATCAACATTTCCGTCTATAAAACAAAAATGGCATGCTGTAAAACAACTTAATAAAAAGCATTGTTTATATCTAGAAACAACAATGACATTTTTGTCTTAAACAAGTTTGCGAGTAGGGAAAAGCAAAATAAAACAGTTTTTACTGAAAATTAAAGCTGTTAGCCACTTCAAAACTAAGCAAAAATGAAAAAAAAAATTAAAAGACTGAAAGTCACATACAGAAAGTTAACACTATTTATGTTGTTTCTTTATGATTAATTATGAAAATAAACCAAGGTGTATATGTTTTAATGAATAATTAAAACACTGATTTGGTCAGAATTTTGTTGGTCCACCATCATTTAAAACAACATGAGATAAAACCCTATGAATGTGATCAATATATTTGGCACAACCAACTGCTGTCAGGTATCCCCAAAAGTCATAGATTCCATTGACTACTTCCACCTATGTTTTTGGCTTGACATTCCGTTTTAAGAGGTCCATCAAAGTAGCCCACACATTTTCAATTGGGTTTAGGTCCGGACTTGAAGGAGCTCTTGACATGGTTGAAACTCCGTTGTCTTTGAGCCAGTCAGTTGTTTAAAAGCATCATTGTCCTGCACAAAAATAATGTATGTTTGTTAAACTTATGAATATCTTCAAAACCAGATATATTCTAATAGTTATAATATTGTTGAAATATGAATCAAATCTGATCGTTGTTTTAGCAAAATTAAAAAAAAAAAGTGAAGGTCGTTTCATAACAAAGGTCAAATTCTGATTCAATTTAGATATTCTATTGAAGGTTTAGTCCCGAAGGTTGTTGTGTTTAAGTTTGAAGACTATCCATTCATTTATATCGAAGTTATAGCCAATTGGAGCTAAATCGGGGAAAGTAAAATATTTTGACATTGAATGTCAAGGTCATTTATGGGTCCAGGGCACATTAAGTGTGGTTCACTAAAAGGGTTATCATAAGAGATTGTAATGCATAAGTATGAAGACAAACTATACATAAATAAATAAGTTATAGACAAATATCCAGATTCAAATTTTTTAGTCTATTTGTTGACAATGCAAACACATTTGAGGCTATACAGAAATCAGAAAATGACGTAAATAATCCTCATCATTCCATCTAGCTATATTTGAACAAGAGATATATTTGTCAGAAACAAAATGTCCCCTACTTCACCGCTTTGATTAATTTATTTTTGTTTTTTATTATATCCCTTTAAAAAATATAACTTCCCTTGTAAAAATGATCTGTACTTTCCAAATTATTAATATAAATTATCTCCCTTTACAGCTTGCTACTTCCTTGGATTTGTTTTTTTGACCTTGGAGGATGACCTTGACCTTTCACCACTCAAAATGTGCAGCTGCATGAGATACACAAGCATGCACAATACCAAGTTGCTATCTTCAATATTGCAAAAGTTATAGCCGAGGTTAACGGTTTTGGACGGACGGACAGACAGTTCAAATGTTATATGCCACCCTACCGGGAGCATACACACTTAACAATTCTGAGTACTTTCAGAGTTATCACAAGATCCAGTTTTCTCGGACGGACGGAGGGCAATCCTAACGTCCCGTCCGGTCATACCGGTAGGGGACTAATAAAAGTCAATACAACACGCACTCAATGTAACTATTTGTCAGTAATTAAACTTAACACATTATAAGATACTATAACATGTATCTGATTCAAATTGTATGGGTTTTTTACGACGGTACCTTTTTTAATCAGAATAGGTTTTCATACTCAATATAAATTGGAAAAACAGTTTGAATTCACAATGCTTATAGCTATGTCTTTTATTTGTGTTTTACAGCCTAGAGTGTTGAAAAGGTCAATTTGTGCAACCCATGGTGGACAACAAGTCTTTACAATGTATCACAATCTGGCTGCATTTTATGCTTAAATAAGCTCATGTGAAAAATGGAGTATGTGTTCATCGTTCTCTTAAGTTTGAAGTAAATGTGTCCTGATTGTAGGTTATATGCTTGGGAAATACAGAAAACACACTGAAGATTCTCAATTTAACATGTAAAATAGGTCAATTGGCGCAGGCCTTTTCCAGGAGCTTTAATCACTGGGTCAGCCCGGTGTCTTTATTTTTTAAATATGAAATTTGCTCACCAATGAGTGCTACTGTGATGCTTTATCATTTGCGTGTATTTAAAACTATGTAAAGGCATAGCAAAATTTAAAATGCTCCATAGCTGATCAAAGGCCGTTGAATTCGTGTTTATTTATTCAATAATTCACTTTTCTTAATACCGCAAGATTTAATATAATACCTTAAAATTGAACAAATACAAAAGGGTACCCAAGTTACAAGCACATCAAGTATATTTGCCCATGTGCCTTAGCTTGTTTCTGGGAAAAGGCCTGTGATGTAACATCAAAACTTGCATTTTTTATCCGAATCCTCATTAGTTACCTGGTACAGACGGAAGCCGTTTGGGTATCTTCTAGCTGTAAATGGTAATAGACAGTCTTTTAAAATCTGCTGATATGATATGGAATCCATGATACCAGTGAAGACACAGCATCTTGTCAAACCCTGGTAGCAATTCCACCCCACAATTGGAAACATCTTATTCTCCTATAATTTATAAGGATATGTACATTTATTTTTTGCCGTGTTCTTACTAAGTAGTATATGTATGTTGTTTTTGCTGTTGTTTTCTAGTAATAAATAAAATAAAGACAATTGATAATTCAGAAGTTTACAGGAAGGGTCATTTCATTTATATCTTAGGTTGCTTGAATTATTGTTTGCAAAAGTTGATAAAAAATATATAAAGGATATGACAGGAGTTTCCTTACATACTTAATTAGATAAACGAGTTCAAGAATTCTGATAGAAAGAAACAATATAGCTAGCTTACTTTCGAGTTTCCCTGACAAGTTTAATAAAATATAGTATGAAATGACTAGTCACATATCTTTCTTATCACATGCTTAAAAATGAGCAAATTAAACATTTTTTACGCAAACGTGATGATAAATTCCGAAATTTGTTTACAGTTGGCGACATCATTTGACGTTGCAACGTCATTCCAGCAAAATAACAAAATGCGATGAAACGAAAATTAGATAACAAAAACGCTTAAAAAGTATATTAAACATGTAAGATTAAAAAATGTTTGTAATGGTTAAAATCAATGGGAAATGGGGTATAGCATGTGATAAAAGAAGTTACAATTAATGATCACTGAGTGAAATTTATATCAAGCAACTAAACATGATTCAACAAGAAGCTCCAATAAACGTTTATCATTTCTCATAAATATTTCTGCACTGCAGCTTTATTCAATAAATTTCAAGATTTTGTCAGTGGCATGCTTAAGGTTGTGCACATTTTCTTGGCAGGCTTGCTATACCACTGCCTCTTTTGTAAAATTGAAACGTTCCACTTGACGATATTTCGATGGTTGTCTCATCTAAAATAAAGAAACGAATGATTTTAATGACTTATGAGTCATTGAAATGTTAAAACTTCAATACCAATTTACAGTAGTTTAGTCCTGCTTACGTATTATTTCAATTTGATGATTTCCTAAGAAATATGGAATTCTTAAAAACGTGAGAACACCCAACAACTACGAAAAATGGCTTTACACTTAAGATGAAAGGGAACCAATAGACGTGTTGCGCTAATGTTGATAAGACAAACGCAGAACTAAAGTGTTACGATAAGGAAGCGACAGAATGGGAACGGACAGTTATCACTGGCAGTGGAAATATTTGCTTAAAAAAGGATTGCCTTTCCAGATTGCTGTCGGTATAAAGAGTTTATCTTATAAGCCTTACACTGACAGATACTGCATTAGTATTAGATCTAGAATATGTATTGTGTACAGTGTACGGTTCATTACGGTATCAATTATTTCGTCATTCCTTAAGGTTTGCTGGGCCACAGTTGATTTAGATTTTAATGGATGTCAGTAATTTTGATCAATAACCAGTTCGGTAAATTGAGTTAATATAGTGAAGGTTTTGGAGAGTTTGGAAAGTTGATTTTTTCTGTTGGTGTTAATCACAATTTATCGTAGAATGTGATTATTTGACAAGTTATCAAAAATTGAATTTAAATTTGGTGTTATATTTTTCATCATAAATCAAATTTTGCAAATAATGTTGTCAATTAACCGAACTGGAAACTTACCGAACTGAACATAAACCCATTTAGCTAAATTTTAATTGTTTATTATACATAGTCTAAATAATAAGACGTAATCTACCGATTATGTCTAAACAGTAAACGTCGTTTTCCTGTAGCAAATTGATTTCAAATTATATTTCAGTTTTCCTTATTTAATCTTTGCCAACACGCACAATTATCATTAGTTTAACACAAATGACGACGATTACCTCCTAAAAGTGTGAAATTATGTCAGAATATCACTTTTTGTACATTTTGAAAATAGATATTAGCACAACACAAATTTTATTTGTATGCTACTCTCAATTATAGAATTACTTCGAACGAAAATATACTGTTTATGCAGGTTCTTATCTTTTGCTAAAATCAGTTAACAAAAGGGCTACATATTATAATTCTTTCTTCAACGCACACATACTTATGACAAAATTAATATTAATAAATACACATGGCAACATAATAAAATAATCTTTAATCGATAATACCCTGGTATTTTAATTTCGTCTAAATCCAATCCTATGTATAGAGAAACAAGTTATTTATAACCAACCAATGACGTAACACTGCAGCTTTTAAAACACAATGCAATATTGTACAAGCGGTACCGGGATTGTGTTTTCATATCCAGAAAAGCATTACTTGTAAGTTTTTAAACATCTTCTAATGCAATATTAGTAAAATAATGTTTATATTTTTATATTTAATAACTGTTCCATTAAGATTTTGCGCTGTTATATGAAGTTTTAGCCGTTAAAGCTTCGATATGATTTCATGTCAGAACGATGCTTCAGCAAATTGACGTTAAACAATATGAGTTTGATGTATACTATACCATGCATTTAAAGACATAACTAAAGAGGAAAAATGCCACCTTTTCTAATCAATAAAATTTCAAAAACTCACCAGTGAATACTACATCATGAAATCCTTTTTTGTTCTCATTATTTCGATAGCGAACTACTGTCTGACCTGGCTGTTCTTCATACTAATCATTTGGCAATATGCCGATTGTTTACAGGTCTATCAAATTTGCCTCCTAATCATTTTGACTGTCGATTGAGGCATATGCACACCAATAACATAGTTAATCTTTTTTTGCACAACCGAAGCTGACAACTCGTTATGTCTATATAAAAAACCAAAACATTGACATGCTCTCTTTTCACTTTTTCACCTGATTTCGCGGACGACGGTCGACGTTATTCCCATTACACTTTAAAAGAATATTTCGTACACCACGGTAAGTTATAACATAAGAATGATGAAGTCTCAAGTGTTAAGCAATTACAACGGAGTTGCACCCAGCACTCTAAACATTCCAATTGTTGTATCAATATGCTTTGTCCGATGCGGCATCTTGTCGCCGAAAATTTCGCAATGACTGAATTTTCGGAATAGTAGAATACAGTACCCTACCTTGAACGTAAGTATACCTTACACTATTAATTAACAACAACAACACAGACTTATACGTTTACAAAAAATGTGTCTAGCGCGCATTTGAAAAAAACACACACGCGGGTTTTCTTTTTTCGCATTCGTTTACGGCGTGCTGTAAATCTGTAAATAGGACATATCTAAATGTAGTGCAAATAAGCCCCGTCTTTTCATCGGTTGTCATCGCTACGCATGTGCAATAAAATAAGCGAAAACAATCGCAAACAAAGCCTTAAAACGGTTTAAAACGGTTATAAACGAAATCGCTATTAATCGCAACCTTGCGGAACACAATCGCTTACTCTACTGTAAGAGATTGTCAGGCTCGATATATTTCAGTTATATCTTTTTTATAACAAGATAATGGATTTCATGTCTAAAAAAGCCATTGTTGGAATAATTATTCTTTAACAACTTCATCGTTTGAATATATAAATAGCATAATAGATTTTAATAATACATAAGAGGGATATCTTATTTTAGGACGAGGTCCTTGATTTATGGAACGGTACTTTATATAAATAATTAAAGATTAAAGTGACAATTACGTAACATATTATATTGTTATTGAGCGCTGGCATGTTTTGTATATATAGTCTTACCTTGCTTTTCCTCGATTTCATCGAAGTCGCTTCCGCAATGTTCGGAATCCCATACATTTGATTCAAAAGAATCCGCATCAGATTCACGTGCTTAAAAAACACACTAGTGTAACTGCTTGTTTTGGGCACATAGTTCAGTGGGTATAAACTAAAATAAATATATATCGAAAAAAAAATTAACTATTGTAATGCTATTCGTTAACTGTTGACTTAAATTGACCCTTTATTTGCATGAAATTTTACAAATCATTAATGACAACTTACCGGCGTCATCTACAGATTTCATTCTTTCCGGTTTAATGTTGAGTTCTTTAAAATTATCATTAAGAATGGTATTGATGTCATCAGCGGTGCTGGTCATAGCTCCTGTATCCTGTCCTGTATATGACGACTCATCGTCTTCAAATGCCCCTAACGAATACGATCGAGCTGGTATAGGAGGAGCATTTAAGTCATTGTCGTGTTCTGCATCTACCTGGTCTAATAACACGAAAATTAAAAGACAAATGTAATTAATATGTTATACATTATTATTAATGATACTACACTTAACAATATAATATATTATAAATCAGTGAACAGGCATTTTAAGAAATATTTTTACAAGAAATTAAAGATAGCCGTACGCACAGTTATGCCTTTTATTCCATATCGAGCTAGTTTAACTTTGGTAAAATAGTAATCCAAAGAAATACCCAGTTAAAATATTATTCCAATTGCTTTTCTATATGTTATCCATCAGGTTAAGTTTAACACTTCAACAAGCATAATAACTGCAAATAGGTACTTTCCAGAACAAGGGTTGAATTTTTATAACATTTATATAATATACCATTTTTTCTGACACGTGTTCTTTTTTTGTTCCAAATAATAAACCAAACTAAATACAGTATGTGTACATAAACACTTTGTAGTAATAATAAAAAAATAATACCTTCCAAAACGTGTTCTTGCATATCAGCATGACCTATGACGACTTCGGGTGCATCAATAGGTCCTGTTATATCAGCATGTATTTGTCATGTAAAACAGAACTGTACAGCGTATTTGTACATGAAACTTGTTTTGCGTCATTCAATATCTATATTTAAATTCCGAATTTAGTTTAACTTCAGTTAAATGGTAATTCAGTCAAGTTTTTTCAATTCAGTATATGTTAATACTGTATTTATATGTAACTTCTGGCGCAGAAGCGAGTATTTACCTAATTTCTTTGACGTAGGGAAATATTCAGGTTCCAATAACAATGCTATGTGCTCAAATTAAGTTTCCCACAATACGTTTAGAAATATTTGCCACCACTCGTGTGGTTCCAAGTAACATTGGATACGCTGCAATAAATTTCTCATTCCTTCTGCTTTGGACTTGTGAGTTGTATTTTCTATTTTATCTGCGTCTTCTTTCTTGATAACGCTGCAAGCTAGCAGTCCCGTTATGAGAAGCAAAGGGTTTATATCTTTTTCTAAGTACGGTCCAAACAACAAAAGGAGTTGCCTTACTCGTTCTCTTTCCTCAGGAATTTCAACTCTTTCGTTTATCAGGCGAGACTCCGCAAAATCGTAACCTATAAAATAAGATTGCCACTAAAGCTGCCCTCACAAAGATCAACATGATAAAGATAAAACCTTTTACGGATCTTTATTTTTATATTCTAAGTTTGATTTGATTCCATACAAGTCTACCTGATTCTTTCATGGCGTCAACAAATATATTCCATTTTTTCGCCGGAACACGTTTCTTGTACAAAATGTTGAACATCTCAATTGATGCGTCTTGGGATGGCTTTATGTCGTACAGTTCAATTAATCTGGCAGTCTTTCTGGAATGGAACCCAATACAAATTAGCTTTAGTATTGCATTTTGACTTTTTATACAGAAACAATGATACAGAATGAAACGCAATAGCGCTATATTGAGAAATAACAAGAGCTGTCAGAAGACAACACGCTCGACTTTCCGAGTGCTTGACATTATTACATAAGCCATCATGGGGATATTGTTCAGATTCAATATGGTCAAGGTACATTTTAATAAATTCCAACTGGAGGAGGACCATAATTGAAACATATTGATCGCTCATGTTTTAAAGAAGTGGTACATTAAAGACGATTCTGAGTTCAGGTATATTTTCCACAATCTATTGAACATTTGTAAAGACATAAAACAATCTAATAAGATTTTATTTCAAGTTTGATAGCAATAGCTTGGGTGGGATGGTTGGACGGTCTTTCAAAAATAAAATACATGTAATAAAAACAATTATTTATGTTTTACCCATGTTTAAAAAGAACAAAAGATGTCTTTGTCAGAAACACAATGGCCCTTAATGCGCCGCTTTGATTTCTTTTTACCTTTGACCATGAAGGTTGACCTTGACCTTTCACGACTCAAAATGTGCAGCTCCATGAGATACACATGCATGCTAAATATCAAGTTGCTATCATCAATATTGCAAAAGTTATGACCAAGGTTAATGTTTTGAGACACATGCAATGACCGACCGACAGACCGACCGACAGACCGACAGACCGACCGACCAACCGACCGACCGACCGACCGGCCGGTCAGCCGGCCGGCCGGCAGGCAGGAAGGCAGGCAGGCAGACCAAAAACAATATGCCCCCGATCATTCCATCCGGGGGAATAAACATTTGTTTTTGTGTGGGGTGGTGGAGAGGGGGAATAATATGGGGGTGTGGTAATATATTAGATGATATTTCAAAAATAAGAAAAAAAACAAGAGCTGTCTCCAAAGGATGACATATGCCCCCGATAAACGCTTTAATAGAAGATATGAGCATTTTTCGAAACCTAAACACAGATTTCGAAACCTAAACGCGGACCCTAAGTTCAAGGTCAAGGTCAAAGGCGTCAAATGTTGTGTGCGTATAGAAAGGCCTTGTCCATATACACATGCATACCAACCACGAAGGTTACATCTGAAGCGACATAGAAGTTATGGGCATTTTTCGAAACCTAAACGCAAAGTGTGACGGACAGACAGACGGATAGATGAACATAAAACTTAAACAAATTTTCAATTTTCTAAGTATAAAAAGGGGCATAACTCTAAATATAATGCACCTTGACCTACACAATTGTGTTGTTGCCATAAAGAAGTATTCCAAGTTTGACTTATTTATCTTTGATAGTGTTAAAGTTATTTGACTTTATAAAAAAACTTTAACCAACGCCGACGGCGATGCCGACGCCGGGGCGAGTAGTATAGCTCAAATTTTTCTTCGAAAAGTCGTGCTAAAAAGGATTGCAAATTCAGACACGTAAATCACTTAATTAAGACTTGGATATCAAATGCATTAAATATATTATTTATTTGTGAATTTGTGACTACCTTTCATATTTACTATGAGATAATGCAAATGTTTGTTAATTAACTGGAGTATTGTTTTGCATCGTGGACGAAATAAAAGCGAGTATTAAGGATCTCAATAAGATACTTCAAAATAAAAAGGGATTATTGAAACACTAGAATACAAGTTCTGGACACGTGTTACCAGAAAATGTAGTTGTTTAAATTACAAATAAGTTTCGCTTGTAGAGTAGAAAACTCATTGATGTTCACAATTATGCACACTTTATTGACCTATATATTTGTCTGTGAAGATGTTTCCATTCGGCATATAGACGTTTTTTTTCGGCAACACACACGAGTAAACTGTTTGGCATCGACGGAGGATTTCAAAAACGGATACACAATTGTATTGATTGTACCATTTCAGATCAGTTAAAATACTCTTAAATACATTCCCTTTAATATAAGAGTGTTTCCATTCGTTTGTAATTCTTTAAGTAACAAAGTGTTTCCTTTACAAAATGTATTTTTGAACATACGCATTTATGTTCATTTCCTAGCATGAGTCATTTATAATCCTTGATGCGTACGATCCATAGAACTATGCTAGTCAGATTCAAACACCCAGATTTAACGATAACAGTGCCTTATTAAACTACGAAGCTAAACGGGTGCATGGTTAATATGTACCTTATTCAGAATTCACTAAAATGTCTTCATAAAGTTAGTAGCTTTATGTCATGAAATCCGCTCGAATGAAAACTGTTACAAACCTGCATTCAAAAGCCCATGTAGTGCCAGTTTAGTCACTACATCCGACTTCTTAAAGCAGTACTCTATGGCTGGCTGCCACATTCTCACTATAGAATCCAGTGTACCTGAATAGGTCATATATGTGCACTTAGTATTTTCACGGATATGTTAAAAAATGGCTACATAAGACTTAACCAGGTGCAACTTTGTTTATTTATCGACTTAAGAACAATAGCACATGCTTTCATAATTCATACTGATAGTAGTATTCTTGTTTTGTATTTTGTAGGCAATTTGGGGTATGTCCTTTTATCCTAATTACAGCTTGTATGTATACAACATGTTTTCCTTTACTTTTCTTATGATGAAACTATACAACAAAACCCATTATCTGTACAATTTCTATTTGAAGGATCCCGCAACTTTTCATAAAAACGTGCATAAAAAATGCCATTGGACAAAACACAATGAAATATATGCCAACTTTACTATAAAACTGGTCGACGGGATCTTATGCATCACGATTAATTGTGCAGATTGTGATAGGCAAACACTTTTACATGACTGTACGGAAGACGCAAAGAAACTGATTGTATTGCACATCAAAACATGGACGCGATCACTTACATTACACGTGGACACTAAAAACGCAGTTTATATATACCGTTTTTTTTTTTAAGTTTTCGGACAGCCAAGGTTTTAGCCCAAATTATTATTTTGTGTTACTTGGGTGACTTTTTGTCCTTATTGGGACCGTGACCCATAAATGTCGAAAAAGAAAAGTTCTAAAATTATTAGTTTATATTGATTAAAATATCACGACTGGTATTTACCATTACTTGAAAAAAGTTGTTAAGTTTTCATATTTTCAGTATATTCGGTTATAAATTTAACTAGGTACAGGTACCAGGTAACTACCAGTTAACTATAAATAACGCAAGAAGATCATCATCGTCACGTGGTAAACCCAGGAATGTATTGTGCATGCGTAGTGAATTGTATATACTTAATATATAAAATGGTCAATCAACTTGCGTTATTTATAGTGTGTTTATCGCTATGTCACCTATGTATTGTGCATACGTAGTGAATTGTATATACTTAATATATCAAATGGTCAATCTACTTGCGTTATTTATAGTGTGTTTATCGCTATGTCACCTATTTCCGCGATTTACTTTCGATTTCACATCGCGAAATTTTATTACCGAATATACTAATGGTATGAACTTTTTTTCAAGTAATGTAATATACCAGTCTTGATATGTTAATCAATATAAATTAATAATTGTAAAAATACGGTATTTTATAACTTTTATTTTTCGTCATTCGTTGTTTACGCTTTCTTTAATTATTTACTCTAAATTTTGGACAGTTTGTTTTACAAGTTATTTGTTTACCCGAATTCTGCCCTGTTGCGATTTGCTGATGGCTTCTCGATCTTGCAAACGGCCATGTTTTAACAACCGGTCATAAAACTTGGCAGACGAATGTCCTTATGCAATTGAACATTACATTTGGATTTTCGGTTAAATAACTATGTATACCGGTAATAAACAATGGTTTCACCAAAAACTTTAAGGTATTTGATAGTATACAGCGTTTTATTTTACAACAAGAGCTATCATTCGTTGACGATATACACATTGCACTCCTGTTCATAATCATCAATGAAATATTTTAATAGTGTCTCTTAATTTTCTAACATCTTTTTTATGTCGCTAAATTTTTAGAAACCTGTACTATTTGGATCGTTTTGTATCTACATTTTCGGAAACATTATTTTCAGTTGTCCAAAAACTTACAGTAAGAATGGTTATGAAATATTTTCATATAAAAACACGGTGACATGATGTAATATTTTCAAAATATATGGTCCTTCAAACCTTCATCCATATGATCGTATGTGGCCATGGTTAATGTTGCACGACATGCAGTTTCTGTTGACACTTTAAAACGATAAATGTCGCCGCCCTATCACACCAGTGCTGTTTTTTAAATGTTGTGCATGCGATTTCAGAGCTTTGGAGAAAACAAACAAAATTATAACATATTTAAGCGGGCTTGTCTCATATTATTTAGTCACTGACATGAACATTGAATTTTTTTTCAGTCGTTTTCAAATTTGTTATAATAATTTGGATAATACTAACATAATTAAACCGTAAAATGTATTATAATTTTACCTCATACTCTTAATGTAACGATAGTTTTTATGGCCTGGGAAGAAGGTATATAGTAATTGCATCGTCCGTCCTGTCGCGCACAGCGTTATTTGTAAAGTACTTTAGGGTATCAAATGAAACTTCATATATTGAGAGGCAGGTGGGGTGGGGGGGGGGGGCGGGCATGCCGAAATAAGTGCAGATAACAAGACCTACAACTCTTATTCACTTACAGTCGCTACCAGTAACGGCACTTATAAGTTTGTCACCTGCGAACAAGTAATGTTACTAAAAATTTGGCGCAGTTTATAGGAACGAAACAACTAACTTAGATTAGCTGTAGAAAGTTAACAAAGGTTTCCTTATGTATTTTGTAGAGTCTTATCTTGTATTGACAGGAGATGTTCGGAAAACTTTATAATAACGTATGAAGCCTATTGTGATGATAATTAACCACCTTAAACGTTCAACAAACTACTGAACGGATTAACTTTTTTTCAATTTTAGCAATTGGAGTGAACTGTAAACATACTGGAATTATTTGGTCCGAAATAGCAACTTTAAATAGATGTTGTCTCCAGTGCGTTATTATCAGTAAGACCGGTGTGTACATATTAATTTCCGCGTTGAATGTTTTGCCGTAATAATCTTATAAACTGCTGATATTTCATGCAAAATATAAAAAAGAAATTGAGTCGAACTTTTTATTTGTATTAGTTTTCATTTGTTGATGAACAAAACGTTTTAAACAATAGCACACGAGAAGACATTTGACAACTTTTAAACAATTGTAATAACCTACTCAAGCATTCATTTTCTCGAATTTATATCATAAACAATTGCATTTTAATTATATCAGTTATCGAACAAATGCTGTCACAACTCAATTACTGCGGGCTGTCTAGAGTTTACTTTGTCGATTCGACATGTTCTATGGCCTAGTTACTTACGCAATAGCGTCTTATCTGGATGCCACAGATCGATCCCGGTGAATCAATACTTTTCTCGATTTATATCACCAACGTTTTAAAGCTGCTGCGGGCGGTACTGATTGGGAAAATGCCAAGAATGAAACGAGAATGGATCATTTTTGTTTAGGGTAGGCATTAGTTTGTCTTCAAAGTGCGTCTGCCTTCGAAGAGGGTGTCAATGGGTGGGTAATAAAGAATCGTAATTCAAAAGGATTAGCTACATCTGACAATGGTTTACGAATTGTGTTTTTAAACATAATGAAAAACAAAGAACTTTGAAGTATAAACACAATATGAGTCATTATCAGATTATAAAAACACAATTAGCGTTCAACAAGCTTATATTTATAATGTAATTTATCTCAGTGCATATGCTGATGACGACGAAACAGTGATGGGTACGATGCTAAAATGGTGTTGCTCATAATGATAGTTATGATAATGATGATGTTTTTTTTTGTTTAATGATGATGATAATTGGGAAAGGATGAGGAACACTTTATTCGGGGAGGCTCAATTTTAAACCTCTGTCATGTTATGATCGCTACTTGCGGTTCGGAGTCTAGTTGACACCAAAGTGCTAACTTACAGTACAACTGTATTCACACCAAATATGAATTTGTTCTGAGTTTAGTCCGTCTCGCAGATGTGTTTTTTAAGGATCGTTTTATGTGCTATCTGGTTGTATAATAAATAGTATGTGTTTATAATGCTAGACGGACTAGTTGATGGCTAATATGGTATTTCATTTTCAAAAATATATATTTATATAACGTGTATTTAATAATTGTTAAACACATAAGTCTTGCTTTTAATGTACAGCTTTCCCCGTGCGCAGAAAAATTGAATGTTGTAGTAAACTGTTTATGAATTAAATGTTTCCAAGGAAGCACTATATTCATGCGAACTGGATTTTTTTCTTAGGGATTTTATCAATATGTCAAACTTACTATACAAATATCGGCTTTGAAAGAGGGAATTTGCATTAGATAAATAAATGTCTTTGTTTAGAGAAACTACTATATGTCTCTTTAATTTTCTTATAACATTAATAAGAATTAAATCCGATATTTCGCGACATAATAATTTTTGTTATTGCAAATAATTGTATAGTATGTAATTGGTTCGTATAATACACTTGACATGATATATGTTATACGTTCATAAAGTCTTCTTTAACATATGGATTATATGCGTGTTGAACAGAGCACACACATTGTCGACATTTGCGTTTAGACATACTCAAATGTGTTTGGTGTTTGGTTTAAATATTCAATATAAAAATAAATCGTTTAATTTTTAAGTTCATTCAGCGCTTTAATTACCTGATAACTATTTAACGTTTTCAGTAAAGCACATAATTTAAATATTCACATTAACACTTGTGATTAAAATATATTTAAACAAGAGCACCGCATAACGGGTGCCACGCTCGGCTGCGAAAGCTTGTCAGATTTTTTTTTTAGAGGTCACAGTGACCTTGACCTTTGACCTAGTGACTCAAAATGGATGTGGCGTGTAGAACTCATCAAGATGCATCTACATATGAAGTTTCAAAGTTGTAGGTGGAAGCACTTTGATTTTAGAGCCAATGTTAAGGTTTTAGCACGACGCCGGCAGACGGCGGACGGCGGACGAAGAGCAGGCTATGACAATACCTCGGGTTTTCTCCGAAAACAGCCTCGCTAAAAATAGCATCCATACAGCAAAAATGCATGTTAATAATCCTACTTACCGTTGTAATTATTATCTTCTTAGGTCCGGAAACCCCTGAAAGTCATTATACACCTATAGCATATTTTCTGAACACCAACGTACCTGTATATCTACTTCCGTTTTCGTTGATCACGATGTTGCCACAGTGCATGTGTCAATAAAATTCTAAATGCTTTTGCACCAACATGTTTTCACATTGTTCAGTGTTAGTGTATGTCCGCGATTTGTATCCACTTATTAGATATCCAGATTAAAATGTTTTGAATTACTCAACAATATGGATACATGTATCGTTGCACTCAGAGTTAAAAGCCAAAGACATATTAGAGATATACCTTATGCCAGTCTATATAAATGTATGTCATGAGGACTTTACAGAACAAATCTCACCTACGAGTGTATTATTGTGTAGTTTAATCCGGAAGTAAAAAGTCCGTTTTACTCTACATCTTCTCACGTTCTTAGTTAATATGATAGTCCTACTTTTGTTTTCGCTATTCATGATGTAATCCGTAAACACTTGAACATACACTTACCTGTGATTGAACTTTTCTTCTCGTTAATTAAGATAATTAAACACCACAATCAGCAGCGTCTGTTGACTTATAGATAGTCAAAAATGGAGAGATTTAGTAACGAGCCATACTTTGGTAGCAGACCACAGTAGACACACACTCTCTTGGAGCCGCGGACGCCTTCTTGATCTCCACCACGCTCAATTCAGAAAAAAACGAACCTGCAATCATAAAAACACATTCACTTCACACAAGTAGTCTGAAACTTACATTTAAGATAAAAAAAGAGCATATGGAACCTGTACAGGTGATACTAATGACAAAAATGAAAGAATGACAAGGCCCCAAAAAAATGGGTTTCAAAATCAACTTTTTACCATGTACGAAAGTGGCTGGGGACGAATGAAACGTAATGATAGCCTGCTTTTGGAATGATATTTTTACACGCAAAACATAGCACAACCCATCAAACCATGAATAAATACCAGGTATCCAGGTGGTTTTCGCGCAATAATTCACAGCGTGACCCTACTAGCGATTCCAGCTTAAAAAGAACCCAAAATACAATATGCCTACCGCAGTTGCCCTTCCTGAGTAACAAAGAACACAACAACAACAAGAGGTCATGACCCCACAGTTTCGCATTTGAAAATGGTCATATTCTTAGGATTTAATGCAATTTGGGGGTACAATAAGACCTATTACCCTCAAATTTGACATTGAAACCAACCCTTTCCCAATATTTCACTTTTTGACCGGGGCCAATTCGCATATTTCTGCTTCCTACCGTGTACTGCTACCTTTACTTGAAGCAGACTTTTACGTGTTTAACGTCTCATTTGTAAGTGAAAACGCAATCGTGCTGCATCGGCTATCTCCGGATTCATGCAGATTTAAGCAATAAATCGTCTGCTGATCAAGAGAGGTGAAAACGGTGTTTTGTACACGAGTTACGCCGTCTCCACGCAGAGTTGTCATTCCTTGCTCTCACATACAACTCTGCGAAACGAAATGCTCAGCTTGCCATTTTGCCTATAAAATACGTAAAACCGAACAAACGCATTCAATGTATATTTTATTGGATATTTAAGATCGCATGCATTAAATTAAGAAATATGACTTATAAATGTACGAAAAATCGTGCAAAAACTTACGAGTTTGAATGTAATTCTTTGGAACTATTTTATTGCCCATTTACGCAGATGGAATCATTCCACGCACTTCACAAATATAAACAGTTGAACATAATTTTTATTGAGTAACGTTAAGAATTGCTTCGACGTGTGTATGTATGTTGGTTTCTTAACATAAAAAACATATCAATTTTATAATTATGAATTAAGACTGATATAAGATATCATGGTATGAGTTGGTTTTCTTTAATGCAGTGAATGCATTGTAACCGTCGTGCAAGAGATTGTTTAATATACTGCAATCTCAATGATGAACGCTTGGAATGATCATGACATAAATGAGACGCTTTCATAACAATAGTCCGTCCTGAGCCCAACACAGAAGTGAATGTAACGTAACCGTCGTGCAAGAGATTGGAGTTATGCAACTTGCACAAGAAGTGTAGGGGGGATTATTCATGGGCGGTAAGAGCACAACACGTCTGGTTAAGGCAGTGAGTAGGGTAAACACCTGCGATCAAATACTTCTTATATAACCTGGAAGATTGTAAGTTGGTCTATTTTTCCCTTATACGATGTTTCTGTATACGAAACAAAATAGAATTCAATACTCAAATAATCGATAATGTTAAAGCTGTTGAAACAACACTATGCATTCAATCACACAATTAATTCGTGCGATAAAACTCTAAAATACTTATATAGGGACTGTAAAACAGATTTTGGCATGTATTAAAGCTTTGCATTAAATGCTTTATATTGATAAATTTAAACATTTGACCTAAAAATCTCCAGTAAAAAAACAAGAATATAATTTAAAAAAAGTAAAAAAGTAACCCTCAACAGGGCTCGATCCACTGACCCCTGGAGTCCTGGAGTAGTAAAAAGTGTCCCGACTAGACCAATCGATCATCCATGCTCATGCATAGAGCGAATGTATTTTTTACATATATAAGCAATCCTCGTATATTCCCCTAAAAAAAGAACAACAGAACTTTCCAAATTATTCAATCGTTTTGCGTCGCACGACGCTTTATAATTTTCAGGTTTTCAAATCGTCAAAAGATGCATATAATAGATATTTAAGAGTAATTTTGTCAATTTACCAAAACGTGAAATCTGTTAAACGGCCGCTTTAATATCTCCTTCGATCATATGAACTCATGGAATACGCTGTGTTTATAGCGCCAGCATTATAGCAATGTGCTTATTTTCAATCATGTACATCGAATTTCGACCGTCTTAGCAATGTCCATTTTGCATAGAAATGGTATATGTTGAACTCATATTACTGATGTTATAATAATTGAAAATGTAAATAAACTAAGCAAGCGCGCAGGAATGCATCAAATTATTATCGTTTCATTAATTCACGTATCATACGGACGTCGTTATAATCATCTACGCAGCAAGAAATAATATGACAATATGCTTTTCTGCAAACTTGCAGTCGAATCGGAAATGTGAGCATTGTGCAGACATTGGATTAGTATTGCGAGCCCTCTATGACCTTAATATCTGATATGAGTCTTCATGCATTTAAGGCTAAAGAAACTAACTAATGTAATTGATCCTACATTTAAACATTCAGTGGATATTATGTGGATTCAGTCATTTTGTTTCAAGTCCCTCTTATATTTACACCCGACAGGTACACTTCAAAAAGAACACAGGGGATGAAGCAGAAACGGATTTCATATTAGATGACCACGCGATCATGTTAATGCAACTGATGAAATAAACATCAAGGTATAATCCATTACGTCCAAGTATCCAGAATATCAGCTTACATGATTGTGGGTTACAGCTTGCTCAGTTCAGCGTACGTACACGCATTGCCACCAACAGGCAAGTGGCTAGTAATATACATCCAGTTTTTCGAAGAAAGCCTTATAAATAAATTAGTATTAAGCGATTTTAACTTCATTCGTCGGCATGACACATATGCGTTTTTATTTAACAATATATATTTTACATTATTAAAGTAATGTTTCTGTACTATAAATGACACTTTGAAGCCATGTATAGAAACTGTGCAAAAATGTCTATACAAATCAGCGGAAAGGATGTTAAGATATAATTTTGGTATTGGAAATCGACTTGCAGAAGAGACCGGTTGTGCACGGGCAATATGTTTAGACTCTTTATTAATAGACAGTGACCAAGAGTTATATATAAAAAATTAACAGCATCACAACGTATGCATACACAGTAAAAGCAACAGTATAGTTACACTCGCAATAATAACGCATCTTTTCTTTTCTGTTCCTTTTTCTGAAATAAATTGTTATTGTTATTTCTACTTTTTCAACCACTACCACAAACACCACCGCTACCACCACCATCACTACTATTACTAGTACCACCACCACTAAAACTAGTATTTCTACAACCACCACCACAACTATAACTACTAGTATCACCAAAACTACCATATCATCCACCATCATCACCACCACTACTATTATAATACTACTAATTTTACTTCTACTACACTCATTTTTACTAAAATATAAATACACTTACGATTACAAATAATTATAGTCTTAATCTTAATCATGCAACTAAAACATACTATAAATGATCATTATAATCATTAAAATCATCATCATCATCATAATAAAAACATTGAAATAATAATAATCACAAACGTTGTATAGCCATCTCTGTTAAACTCATAACACACTTAAGTATACAACGTACATGTTTACATAAGAAATGTCTTCCATATTGTCCATTTCTGTTTAACGCATAGTCTTATTCAGTTTCCGTACAGTTTTGAAATATCGCCTGGTTTCAACTCTGGAATATGGAATGGGACATCTGTCCACTTTCTATAAATGAATGTTTCTCTATTCGCCGTCCTTACAAACTTGAATTGTGCAAGTTTGAGAAGATAAAGCTCGGTTTGCTCTCTTTGTCCTACATGTCCCCACATTTTGGTACATTTAGGACAGTCCATGATT
The DNA here is from genome assembly GCF_020536995.1 of Dreissena polymorpha. NCBI lineage: Eukaryota > Metazoa > Mollusca > Bivalvia > Myida > Dreissenidae > Dreissena > Dreissena polymorpha. The sequence goes on along the minus strand of NC_068359.1, from coordinate 6,278,146 downwards.
ACCTTAATTTCAATCCCATCGAATTTCCTCGGGGTATCAGGCTTCCGTGTGACCTTGCTTCTAAAGTCCGCATCTACTACAAAGTAGTGGCAATCCAATTTTCGGAGATCCGACACAAAACATCCAAATTCATTACAATGCTTGCAACGAACTTCGAGGTCATCTTCTTCAGAGCAGCTTTTCTTTGCTTTTGAACATTCATCCTTAAGAAGAAATTTCTTTTTTTCATTTTCCTGAAACATCCTGATCTTGTACTGGATGTTCGATGCATTAAGATTCTGAATCTCAACCATTGCTTTGCGCATCAAATCCACTTTATACGCGTTTACCATTTCTTGTTCTAGTAGTTTATCATCGCCAACCATAACATGAGTGGCCCCTTTCTTTCTGCTTCTCCCTTTAAAATATGACATCCAAACATTTTTTTATATAGAGCATCATTGACATACAAATCCATTTTATGTTTATAAGCTTAAACTTGATTTCATTAATCGTATAAGATGTTTTGGATTTGTACATAACATTTTGAATCCAATAATGCGAAGTGGTTAGTGTGATTTTTAAATAGCAATGAAGCGCTTACATGTAGATATATAGCAATGTTTTTGCAAAACCAGCATTATAACTCTGCCTAAATCACATTTTGGTATAGCTCACCTATATTAACCTTGCCCTGACCTTAATGGATGAAGATAGCGAAGTTTCGTAACGAAAAATACATTATCATCAGTATTGAACGTGATTTTCAAGATTACATGATCAAGTATATTGTTCTGTTATCACTTATGTCATTCAAAACGTACACAATGAAAAATGCAAATCTAACAAACAACGCATGAATTTAATACCCGGGTTTAATATATGATAATGGAGTTTCCGAGTATCTGATAAATAATGTCGAGCGATTTCATTTCAAGTAAATGTTTCTTGTTGAAGTTAAAAGTTTTAAGTAACTCTAGCAAATGCGTTGCGTTAAAATTGAATAAAATCATGTACATAACATGATCACATTCATGCGCTTATTGGCACTCATATTCTAGTTCACCTTTCATCTGAATCTTTGTGATTTCATCCCCAGAGTAGTTGTAGTTGATGACGATGTTGCAATCCGGTACGTCAATGCCCTCTGTACCAACTGATGTACAGACCATCACCTTGTAGTGCCCGTCTCTGAATTTCTCTACGGTTTCAGTTTGCACGCTCTCGGTCATACCTACAAGCTTGATAATTAGTCTCTGGTAGATTTCAAGAACATTTTAAAAAGATATTTCGAAGCATTAAATGCACATGTAGTCAGCCAAAATATCAACCCATTAAATGTTTTGAATAATGGTTTAAGTAAAAATACCGAAAACGCAAGCCAAACATTGAAGACTTTGTAGAGTATTTATAAATATTATAAATATTATATGACTAGTTCTTCCCTTGCCGATTTTGGAAACAAGCCATTCTAACCTTCTTCGGCGCCTTTAGTCTGCTTTCCAAACAATGGTCTGGCGCGTAAACCGAAGTCCTGTAAATCCGCGTCGAGGAATGCAGCCAATGCCCGGCATGTAGCTCTCGCCTTTACAAACACAATGGCACGCGAATCGTCTCCTTTTTCTTTGAGCATATCCTGAAGCTGCTTACTGATTGTGTGCACATTTGGATTATGTGCTTCCTTGTCTGTGTTCAATTTCAAAAGTTGGGTCTGGACAGCTAATAGGACGAAATCGATTTCCACATTATTGTTTCTCAGAGTGTTTGTATACTATTTCATATAATGTATTAATAGAACAAGATTCATACTAAAAGCACAAATATACTTTTTGTAAATCGTTATCGCACCGGCAAAACTCAGTTGCACAAAATGTGCATGAAACGTATATTTTCAATGTGGTTCTTGTTCGTTTAAAAATAAATCTCAGTCAACAAGATGGCAACTTACCACGAAGACTATCAAATAATCGCTTTTCTGTTTCTGTATGCTTGTGTTTTCCCTTAAATTCGCCTTCGTGTTTTGAAGCAAGATATTTAACCACATCCAGAACTCGGAGCAGATTATTAACTTCTAAGGCAGAATTGTATACCTAATAATAAGATAAAACAATTCATATTACTTATATGTATTTTAAGCCATTTCAGTAGTAGTTTGTATCAAAGTTCATGATTTCATAAGTCAATTAGAAATAACAAAACCGTTAATGATCTTAGTTGCTTTTACCAATAGAAATATGTATGGACCGATTACATCAGTAAACTAGTTGGTTTGAAAAATCAATAAATTAACATTTGAGTATTGACTCAAGACAGGAATTCTTAGAGAATGCCTGATCAATACAATGTTAACCCACATTCAGGTACATGGCAGATGCGCTGATATCCCGTGCGATTTCTGCGTCACCGACTCGTTGCTGTGCTGCGTTCATCATGTCCACGGTCCAGTTGTTGTATGCCTGCGATTCGCGCTCATTTGGGCGCTTTTCTTCGAAGAGGTCAACCAGACTGCTTTGAAACATTATCATTTCTGAGTACAGAGCAAAAGAACACGATTAGTATTTGCTTGGAATACTCCACCTTGTCATAACATGTAAAGACTTGAATTGTGTTTCTTCCTCATACAAATAATCAAAAAAATAACAAGTAATTAGCCAGAATGTTAACGCAATATGTTAAGAAGGGCAGATAATTTAACCATATGTATGAAGGTTGTTTGCAGCAAAATTTCTAATGTTGTGTATGTTTCAGTTGTCATAATTCCTCTATTACATTACCAATTGTGGCCTCATAATTTCTAGCAAGATATGGTCAAAATATAATATATTATTTGCTTGTATTATTCAATAGCGAGTGCAGTCGCAGAATAAAAGCAATCACAATTGGTTAAATGGAAACCACAAATTACAAACTTTAAATAAATTAAAAACAACACCTGCCTTGCATTATTTCCTCGGTTTTTTCCATTGCCTTAAGCAAAACATGTTTGCATGGGTCAGGATTCTTCACAACCATCTTAATTGTCTCTGTCAAAAATGAATATAGCTGTGTATGCTTTACGTCACATCTACTTGACTTTTTTCAGCTACCCTTACCGGTACAATTAATCATCATGAACCATACAAATATTCACAAAAATACATTTTAACACAACACAAAAGGACTTGGTATAAAGAAAAATTAAACAATATAAATTAGTCAAACTCCAGCTGCTGGAGCAGTATTGAAGTCATATTATAAACAATTAGTTGGTCCTTTATTTAAGGCAAGTGACCGATTGCCCTAACAGTACAAAACAGCACAATACAAAACAGCATCAAAGCATATAAGAATAAAGCTTGGGTCACCGCCTTGGAACGGTCAATGCAAAGCATTGGGGATCTAAAACGGTTTTAGAGCGCTCAACCTCACACTTGGCCCAGCAATATTCATGATACATTTAAGTGTAGATAAAATTTAACCTCATAGCATTGTAACTCAAATTAAACAATAATAAAAGGGAATTAAAAAGCATTCAATTTAATTACCATATAATTTATCAATGGTAGGAAAGATACCAGATCAACAGAGTTAGAACTTTTTGAGGAAAGATGAAATGAAACTACGAACAAGTGTCAAGTACATTCCTTCTTTATAGTAAAAGATTTAAGAATATAGCGTCATGAAATTAATATATCAGATCATCATCGCGCAAATACATGAAGAAGCAGCAATAATGGGTGTAAAAGATCCATATTACATAGCTTGGTAGTTTATTTGATTGCTAAAAAAATAAATCAAACAAGAAACGCCAGTCAGAGAGAAAATATAATTAAAATTGAACGCTTTAAACTCAATGACCTATGCATGTAGATTCAAACAGTTAAAGTATGTGGTATGAAGAAATATAAAAGCGATGACGTCACAAACATCAATGTAGCTAGGACCAGAGAAAGAGTAACGTCCAATTATGGGGTCATCTACACGTGACAAAAATAAAATGTCAAGTACTTTACAAATTAAATTGCGTATTCTTTTAAATAATTTATATAGTTCAAATAATGGCACAACTGCACATAAAGAACAGCTCATTAAATGGTACATCTTAATAGTATGAAAGTTACATAACTGTTAACACGTAATATTAAATACTATAAACAGCTCAATTACTGATATATCTCAACATAATAAAAAGTTCGAATACCGATACTACTACAAATCATTGAGAGTTCAATCATTGGTACATCTAAAACTTAAAAATTTCAACATGATACAGTTTCTATAAAGAAAACAACTAAAAATTAACGAACCTTCTTTGGGCGTGTTTACAAACTTCTCGTAATTATTTCGATTTTTCACAACTGTGGATAGTGGTGGTGTAACGTCCAGACAAGCACAAATCCGTAAAATATGCTCAACTGCTTCTTCTTTCGACCTTGCCCTTCCAACCCCAATAGAGGCCGTTAAACCCACAATCTGAAAAACACAGTGTCCAATGCGTATATATGATCCAACTCTAACCGAGATTTTAACATAAATAAACACATTAGTTATCTTTTTGATATAATGGTTATATCTGTAAATTTAACATAAACATTTCGCAACTTCTTTGTAAACAAACATAATCAAGATGTTTTTTGACAGCATGGAATCTCAGCAACAATGTATTGCTAAACAGATTAAATCCACATGATCAACAGATGAAAACAGCCAGAATTATAAGAAATCGTAATTTAAATCGGAGTCAGTACTTTTTTCCGTGATATTACCTGTGGCAGTTTTACGTTCGATTTACTCTTCTCCTGTAAATACCTTCTTGCAAGCCTCGCGTAAGGGGCATCTCCCTTGGTGTGATGGCATTCGTCGAAGACAAGAAGAGAAAATTTTGAGAGACTGGATATGTTTCCACTCTCAAGACTATTCAGTAAAATTTGTGGAGTGAAACATAGTATATCATTGTCGGGAATAAAGGCGTCCAGTATTCTAGATTCGTCACCCTCTCCTGTTATAAGCTTTGTCTATAAAAAACGACATAAAACATTACAGACAACAGGTCAAATAGCATGTTATAAATTATGTTTCTAAAGGTACTCGAACAAAAAAAAAAGAAGTTTCGTAATGCTTACGCGGTATTGCGGCAAGACTTTTTTCAATCGATTCGACTGCTGCTTTATCAACACTGCTTGATTTGCCATGAAGACAGCCTTACGACTCCCTGAAGAAAACATTACACTGGAAAAATGCTTCAAAAATGCTATGCAAAATAGGCAATAAAACATGTTCAGATATGTAACTGAGTAAAACACCCCTACAAAAACCTCATAAAACAATGTGTTCATTGAAAATACATTTTAATTTGAACGAATATTTTCAAAACCTTAAAATGGGTGCATGTATTTAAAATTCATAATATATTGTCATGCACTGGTTCATCGTATGTGTTTCATGCATATGAATATTTAACATTATCCTGACGATCCCAATATTTCAAAATGTTAATCAAAAACTATAAATATTTAAGCATTGGTACTGGTATACAGTAAAGCCGCGTAAAATATATAAACACATTAACAGATTGCTAAGGCGTCATTCAACATAGAATATTTTTCATCGTGTAAACGTGTCATTTCCGAGATACATTACCCGGTACGGCCTTTGACAGATGCTTGTCGATGATATGCAGCGCGACCCAGGTCTTTCCCGTTCCAGTCTCGGCGCAGATTATCGTGTTATGTCCGCGAACAGCTTTTTCAGCTAACTCCTCTTGGTAGTCTTCAAGCTTGTATGTTCTTTGGATTGGGTCGTTCAGGTCGCGATTCCTCTTTAAGTCTGATAAATATGAAATGTCACAAGACATATGAATTAGGAGTCAAATTTTATTGTTCTTGTAAATGAATTTCCCTCTTACGTATTATACATTCAAATATGTTGTCATAAGACAGCGTTGAAGTGAGGAATGGGAAAACACATGTTAATACACCACGGAAGTTATGCCAACACTTGTATTATAATCAGTATGTTTATCTACACTCCGCACCAACATACTTACTATCGTCTACATCTTCCTCAACGTCACTCCCACCAAAGTCCGAGTTCCTTTCATTCATTTCATCATAGTCGTCGGCAAGATTCTCATCTACACGCAGGAAAAATGCGTGACATATGTGTAAATATCTTCATGCTGGACATATTACAATCATACACAATTACAATTCTCTAATTGTATCAACAAAACATGCTTCAAATCAGGCTGTTTCATATAACGTCATTCATTCCATACTTAACAATCATATCGGAATATATACAACAAGAAACCGTCGGAGACGGTTGATGCTTCAAAGGTTTTTTTTGTCACAATATTGCACTATAAATTCAGATAAAAGGAAACGTCTTGCGAGCACAGTAGTTGGGGGACAATAATATTTTTATAGAACATGTCAAAGGGCCATAACTTTGTGAAAAATCATTCGACCAGAACCCGCTGATAATATGCACATCTCCTCTTGGTAATGAAGCTTCCCATAAAGTTTCATTTAATTCCGGTCATTAGTTGCTGAGAAATAGCGCGGACAAAAATTGTGCACGGACGGACGGGCAGACACACACACGGACAGACGAAGCGGCGACTATATGCTCCCCCCAAAATATATTTTGGGGGAGCATAAAAATAAAGCGTTGCTTAAACAATCGAGTATATTATATGATTAGGTCCATAATGAAAATGGAAGAAGACAACAGATACACAAGGGGGCTGAATGTGTCTGGGTCGCTGACCTGAGTTTAAGAAGCTATACAAATTCGTAAGAATGTTAGCAGACGAAGACTTTACACGCTCTTATCAAATGCACATTTGTGTAAAATAATTTTGACATTCATCTAGTGGGTGCAGAGTTTTAAACTTCCCAGTATAGTAATATCAGAAAAACAAATTGAACCATTTCGTGGCGGCCAATGGATTATTTTGTTTAACTGGTGTACGAACATATTGAAAGAATATCATCAAATGAACTTGTGTGTCATTTTCCTTTGAAATCCAGCCCGTTGTTATTGACAAACAATTGATAGTTATAAGTATAACCGAGTCAGACAAATCTACACGCTCCTTGAAGACATAGAGTTGATTAATGATCAAAGTATTTTAAACAAATAATACAAATGCACAATGTGTGTGCAATTACTTAACATTAAAACTGGTAGTTTAGAATTATACGTTTATAGTGTATTTTATATTAATTTTCGCGACAGTTAAGCGAGAATATAAATGATTACTACAGTCTAGCTATTTGCGTCAATACCTCTGTCGAACGTTTTGCCATTGTCGGGTTTGATGTTAAGCTCTTTCAAGTTGAATTCAGTTCGATCTGCATTGCAGTTGATGCTAGTGATAGGAACGTGTTCGGCTTGCTTAGCTGTTAGATCATTCATGCTGTTCATTGAATTCGTTTGTTCAGATGTCGAAGGCTGGCAATTAAGATCACTGCTGGGCTCAACTTCCATTTTTTCTGCAAAATCACAACGTATGCGTATACATGCTGAATGTTTTACTAAATAAAGTTGTTTATGTTTAGCGTAATTGTTTTTAACTTTGCTTGCGTTCTCCTTCACTCTGAAAAATTTAACTTTTCGATAGTATCTCAATAAGTTATGCATTCGATGCAGTGATTAAGCAGCATATCTTAGGGATTGTTTAATATAAAAAGACATTTTTAAAAGCTAAAGACTATATGTAGAGTATATTAATTTTTTTTTAAACCTTCCATATTGAGTTCCAACGCATCATCTGTTTCGTATTCCTCTCCTGAAAAGGAGTTACAAACTAGTATATATTCAAATACAAATATTCTTTATACCTTCGCTCTTAACAAAATATTTACCCCGATGACAATACTCGTTGTACAATACACTAAGAGACTTTTGTAACGCAACACTTCAACCTTGAATACCTCAGTTATGCTTTAAGATTCAAAATTGTACATTTGATTATTTGGTCGTCACAGATGAAAATCTGTACGCATAATTCAGATATTCAAGATTGAAGAGTTGCGTTTCCCTATGTGCAATTAACGTTTAAATCAAGTGAATACAGTGTTTAAAAATCTTAAATATTATACTATAAGTTCCACTGGTTTATCTAACAGAAATTAACAATCTAATTCAATAAGAACAACGTGTGTTGATTGTTTAAATACCTAATGCTTTACAGCACAGATAGTCGGGTTCCAGAAGACGAGCAATATCTTCATATCCCGTCTCACACAAACTATTGATGAACGCATTCCACCACTTGTGTGGCTTCATGTACATTTGTATACGCTGTAGTAATACCCTTATTCCTTCTGCCTTTGACTTGTTGTGTGTAACATTTGTTATCCTGTCTGCATCTTCTTGTTTTATGACTTGCCGTTGGAGTAATGAAGCAATTAACTCAATTGGATCGACTTTGTTCTCCAGGTGCGGTCCGAAAAAGAGCAAAAGATGCTTTCCTCGTTCTCTTTCTTCCGCAATTTCAACTTCATCCGCCACAAGTCGAGACACTACGAATTCGTAGCCTACAAAAAACAGTTTACTAACATTCACTCAAAAGGTTAGTTTCAATTAAGATCAACGGAATACGGCTATATTTAGGTGACACAAATATTGCACTCTCAATGATGAAACGCTGATATATAACATTTCATACCATTAATCTAGCTTACCTGCATCTTCAATAGCACTGACGAATGTATGCCATTTCCTTTGTTGATTTTTTGTGTAGATAATTTGAAGCATTATTTTTGCTGCGTATAATGACGATTTTTGTTCATACATGTCCAACAGTCTCGAAACGTCTTCTGTAAAAAATATTCCCAATATTCTTATATTCTAGCTGATGAAAATGTTATAAATGCAAATAAAAAAGATCATTAAACGATTTTCAAACTGAACTATATAAGTTAAATATATATCGAGATTATAAAAATACGTAGCATATAGAAAACTCACAAATACATGCAACGCCCTTCCTGTTTTATATACAGACGATGTTTTATGAAGTACTTTAGCCACAGTTTATATTTACCTTGTTGCAAAAGACCATACTGTCCAAATTTTGTAACTATATCCGAATTCTTAAAACAGTTTTCTATATCGGACCTCCACATCGTCATTCTGAACTCTAAAGTAGCCTCGTCCAAATGTTCGTAGGAAGCCATTTTGCAATATGAGCTTCTCCTTTGATATTTAAAACTGAAGAAAGCAATTTAACATATGATTTAAACATTTTATATCATGATATGTTTATGTTTTTAATATAGCGTGAATAACAATAGCGTGATTTCAAAAGGAATCGATGTAGTTATGCACGTTTAAAGCGAGATTATACGATTTTGTCAAATATTTATTAATTTATATAAAATGTGTAAAGACCTTATGAAACATATATTTCAATATAAAATAAAATAAAAGTAAAGAAGAACATGTGTCAAAAAATGCGAAATAAGCCAGATATTATTTATTGTGAAATCAAAAATGTCTGTACAGTCGAATTTGCCAGCATGTAAATAATGCATGTACGATGTGAATCTAAATTTAGTTTAACTGTTCATTTTAAATTCCTGCAACGATATCTATTTAAACGACACACAAACACTAACTAAAAAGACGAATGCTTCGGTTATTGTAGGAAAACATGTACGAAATATCTTCGTCACAATCGGCTCGGGCGCTAATTTGTCTTTGCTGCATTTTATGAAATTCGTCTTAAATGTATCATTTTGCTTGTCTATTTTGTGTTATTGTAACATATTTTATCAATATATTACAATTTAACACATATAAAAATCGTATAATCTCGCTTTAAAATTTGAAACTACGGGATTTTCAAGAAAAAATTATTATTAGAAACACGGTTTGTTATACCCGTTCTATCTATAGAGGCCCGGCTTTACTAACTGATACATGATGACGTTTCATTTAAAGCGAGATAATACGATTTTGTAAGCTAAACAATTACAAATTTGACAAAGCGGCGTGCAAGTTTTGATCTCCGCGATATTATTTGAACGACGATTATAGAGAATAAAATAAACATGTTTTTCAAATGGCCGTCCAAATATTGAACCTACCGTCGTGTTATTTTTGAAGAACATATTTTATTAATTATCTTGCTATATAAATCTATCCACAATATGCGCCCGTAAGTGTGGCAAGTTTTAACCAGTGGGTAAGGATTCGATGAAACACAATCGTGAGTCATTAAGCATTCGACATCTGGACGTTGTAGTTTCACTCATATATGTATGCCGTATCACCCGTATTAACTTAGCCTTATTAACGATTTTGGCCCATGCGCACTTGATATAATATCATATACTCAAACAATGGCATAACATAATCTAAACGATATGCTTTTTGACAGAAAATGTCAAAGAATATCGATGTTAGAGATGTTTAATTTAGTTACTATGTTATTGCACCTGACCCTACTGATGTGAATTGTCTGGAAGCTTAATATTATTTCCTGGGATATGATTGGCTGATCTAATTAGGTCAAGCACGAGTGTGTACATTAGAAATTTATTTACAACAAATATAATGTGCTGTATTAAATAACCGTATTTGTTTATTCTTTCCGGTGGTTTAAAGACAAATATCAGTAAATTATCAGTGAATTAAAACTGATTAATCACTGTTATAAACGGTGAAAATTAACAGTGAACAGAATCGATCCATTGTTTTACCGGATCTTTTTGAATATGTTAGGTTTCCCCACTGTGACGCCCATTTTACCAATGTTGACTTCTCCGCATTGAATGTTTATAACAACATATTAATTAACTATGAATGACATAGTTGGGCGCCCAACAAGAAATTAGATTGCCTGGTATGTCAAACATACATTAACAAGAGATTGCCAAGCAATATGGTCCCCTACCGGTGAAACTCCACCATTGTCAGTATTTCTTTATATATTTGTTGCCATAGCAACCAGAATTCCAGACGTAGGAACAAAATGAAATGACGTGCATAATCTTTATATTGCCATCTATCCATGTTTCAAGTTTCATGAACAAATATGAAGAACTTTTACAGTTATCACAGGATCCAGAAAAGTGTGACGGACTGACAGACAGACTGACAGACAGACAGACAGAGCGCAAACCATAAGTCCCCTCCGGGTTTACCGGTAGGGGACAATAATCATTTGATAGCATAAAATAAAATAAAAATATATGATCACTCGTGAATTAAAATCGATATTCTACCAAATCCAACAAATATCATCTATAGGTATCATAGTGTTTACGGTTATTTCAATAAGACAACCAATCATAAATGGTGTGGCAAACAAGTTTTGTGTATATCTCTATAGTCTGCACATAAGATAATTTTATACAAACAGTTACATGCACTAGTTCAGATTGTTTGTCAATACATTTGAAAAAGAAACGATCATTATATTGTGCGTTGAAGACATGAAAGCAAATTTGATGCTCGAATTTATACTGTCATTAATTTTAAACACGTGTGAATGGTTCAAATGTCCATAAAGGAAATTATTAGCACAATTTAAGTCACGCAAATGAAAAGACGACGGGAATGAAACAAGTGTTTTTTACCAAAGATACATTTTCTAAAAGATAATTTAAAAAACCCTAAATCTTATGAAGTTTATAAAAAAAGTTACATGTAAATTGTTTGTCTTGTAGCTCATTTGGGTATTGTTATAATGACCATGCAACACACGGGTGTGCTTAAAAATAATTTAAATCAAAAAGACAGTGCTTAACACAACCTCAAATAAACAGTAACAGCATTTTGGATAGTTTGAAAGTATCCACAAGAGAAATGTTATCACTTTTGAATGGGCGCAAATAATGGTTATCCAAGAAATTATTAGTATATTTTTTGGGGAAAAACGTCCATTATAGTTATAAATATTATTATAAATAAGTGTGAGCAACCTCATATCAAAAAGATTAACCCAAGCGAGTTTTAATATTGCACGACGAAAATTGAAGGACAATTTATTTGGAAACAATTTTGTCTATCGACAGACAGACGGACAGACACGCAATAGAACATACGTTCATGGTGTTTCAACTATGTCAGCGTTACGGCGTATCAGATAATATCGCATAGCGCAGGAAAATAGCTATGATACCATACGTAGGGTTGTATGGATAGTTATAAGTGTCAACAATATACTTTACACGAACTTATACACATCAACGCATTTAATAATTCATTATAGTAAATAATAAGGTTTATATCTTGTTGCAGTTTCGGCACAGTATGTAAAATGAAGATACTACGAGATTGGTGTATAGTAGTGTCTTATAAGTATATAATGTATATCTAATATGTAGCCACTACATTATTGTAATCAACAAGACGTCGTTTAAGGCCAATCTCGTGCTACTTTAGTGGGTGACTATATGTTCAAGACAATATTGCATAAACGCTTTATAAAAACAAATTCATTAGTGTCGACCAAAGCCATTGTATGAGTGAATGCCCGGGGGGGGGGGTGGTGTAACTTCCCAAATTTTAGGGTAGGGGTGTCCCACTGGGACTTCCGAAATGTGACCCATTTTTATACCGGAACTCTGATGAAGTAGACCCATTTTGATACAAGATTTTTGAAATTGCAGACCCATTTGTATACGATACCATTGAGAAAGTGGAACCATTTCAATACAAGAATTTTGATAAACTGGACCTATTTCAATACTAGAATTTGATCAAGTGGACACATTTCATTCTATAATTTTAATCTCTATCATATAAATACAGTATACTTATTGAATTAGCTATTATATCCCGTATTATATGTTCATTTGTAAGTTTTTGATACCCATTTATATACAAGAATGAAATTTATCATACCCATTTTGATACTGATACTTTCAAATCTATATGCATTTATATACAAGCAAATTTCTGATTTCATAACCCATATCTATACTTAGATGCTCAAAACCATACCCATATCTATAATTCTAGTCGAAAAAACACACCCCATATTTTCGGCAAACCCCTATGTACCCGTATATAGGAAGTTACTCCCCCCCCTCCCCCCCCCCGGGAGTGAATGCCACGAAGAAGATCTTAAAAAGCTTTAATAATTGTAATTATCGTCTTTGAAATTGATTTCGGCCATTAAGCAAGATTCTATCCCTGAAATAACTAATGCATATTTGTGTACATGTGTACCTTAATTAATATCAATAATTTATTATTTTCTAAAATTGTTAACATAATAGCATTGGTAACTGGTAAGGGTTTCTAAACAGTATGTGTTTAAACAAGGAAGATCAATACTTATGCAAAATAGTACTTACAATAGTAACAAAATTTCTTTATCTCCGATCTGTGTGTGAAGAAATTATTTTTAATGAAACTTTTTAAATATTCCAACTTTCGTCGTATTTTTTGAAAACTACTTTCGTTATCCATACGACTTACACACTATTGATTTATCTATAACAAAATATTACATTAAATTTTCCAATATCAACTTCTTTTCTTAATACGTTTTCCAAAAACAGTTTGATATGTTTGTTCGTTCTCGATATTTAGTTTAAATAATCGTCGAGTCGTGATTCTGTGTAGGTAATAACGTTAAAGATATGCATGTTTATGATAAATACTTGTTAATGAGAGCATATTTTTAGCATTTTTAGAAAATAACTTTCGTTTTCTAAAAATACATATTTATTTCCCGACTATAGATTGGAAACGAAACAATGCTCGGCTTATATATGTATGGATAACACATAACTAGCATTTTTAGAAAACTTCTATCGTTCGGAAGTTCTCAAAATACAATTCAATTCGTATGTAAGCTCTGCGGGCGATAGGGTGTATGGAAGGCCGGTATACCATGCTTTCGCTTTATAGCGAATTCCGCATGCGACTTTTTAATTGCAAAATGTTTATTAATTGTGAGAGCATAAAATATAATTAAAACAGCTGACATATATAATCCGGACATTTGTTAAAGATAAAATTTAATGTCTGTTGTGTAAAGCAATTTCCAGTTGACCTTCGGCAACAGGAATTTCTCAAAATATTTAGCAAGTAACATTATTATATGATGGTTATCAAGCATGAAAAATTATTTCACTTATAAGCTTATATTAATCTATTGACTTTTGACATTCAGCAGTTCAACTATAGAAGCAAAAGAAACCATTAAAAACTCGTACGAAGGTTTGGATGATTGCAAATCTTCTTACAGTAGAAGATGTTACAAAATTGTTTTAAGTAATAGTCAATTAATTTTACTGAAGCATCGGTGAAAACGGTAAGCAAAGTTGATTATTTTACTTTACTTTATTTATTTTCTGTAAATAACTTCAACTCGAATATCTAACACACTCACTGTCTTCAAAAAAGGATTTATTCGATAAATTAACACATTCAATTTAAGTAACGTTGCCAAATGTGTAACACATCGAATCTGTTTGACAAAGCTTATTATACTTTAAGTTTTGATCGGTATCACTAGAGGCTGACGATGTCAAAGCGTAGTCCGTTTCGCTACGACGTCGGGTATATGTTTTACTACGAAAACATTGTTTAAATACACATGACATCGAGAACGGATTAGTCGAAAATTGTGTTTAAACAGGTAAGATTATGCTTTTCAAATAACAAAACGCTGAATTTAAGCACAATGACATTTCATAGGTCTGTTACATCCAAGATGTCTCTGGTTTATGCGGTTAAACACATACCGCTGATTTATCAAACCGAAGTCAAGTTTCACTTTAAAAAAATGCAATTAAGGTTTACAACTGTGTTAAATTGACACAATTTTACAATTTCCATATTGATCTATGTATCGTTAAGCCACTGGTGTGTTCAGAAATGTGTAAAGTGACCCAGTTATCAGAAATAAAGGCTAAATAATATTACTAGGCATGATTATGTCTCTGACAGTATACGTATATGCCTCGCTACGACAACGCTTTAGCGTGTATGCGTTTCTCACAGAAGACGTTTTGGTTATCTCTCAAAGGCAAAATAAAGAAAAGTTTTTTTTTTAATACAGAGTCGTGGAGTGGCTGGATGTTTCCTTTGAGGAAGAGGCAGTAACAACGGCACAACATGATCCGAAGCGCACAGTCGACATGGTAATGCACATTATTATGATATAATTAAATTCACGACTAGGCCAAAGGAAACGATAAAAATCGAAAATCCATATAAAAGATGACAGTTGAGAGTCGAGAACCTAATGTCGTCGGTCTTAATAAAAATGACGCATCTTCACATTGTGACAATCCCTTATACGTTCAGTTTGATAGAGACCGACGATAGGTTTTCAGCATACGGTACTCTTTATCAAATAACATTCGATTCTCGTTATCCCCAACTCGCTTATCTCGAAACTCTGCTTATGTCAAAGTAAATCCCATGTCCCAACTTCGATCATTATTTATCTCATACGGATTTTGATTTTTACATTGTATATATCAAAGTGATTTTCTTGAAAATCGGTTATCGTCAACTTATTTTGAGATGAATGCCATGTTCGTATACATGATTTTACCTGTAAAATCCACACCTGTAACAGCCGTAAGGTGTGGAAAGCCATTGCCTAATCAATATATTGTTTTCAAGGTGTGGCAGTGGGTTTCTGTCACAGGTTATTGTTTACTGCGTACATGACGGCCGGTAAATTTACCTCGTGTTACAATGCGGTTAAGGCCCAGTCTCACTATGATGCCGGCGGAGCCCCAGTGCGTGATCAGGCATCTACCGGGATGAACCGGAGCCCTACCGGGATGAACCGGTGCTCCACCGGAATGAACCGTGGACGACCGGGGACAGCCGGTGCTCCACCGGGAAAGTATTAAAATGTTTAATACCTCCGGGATGAACCGGGTAGGACCGGCAACGACCGGCGTGGCATTGGGAACAACCGTGACTGCACAGGGAACAACCGGGACGGCACCTAAGCTCCACCGGGGCCCAAACACGACCCCGGAAGAGCTACGGCAACGCCCCGGTGGAGCCCCCATAAGTAAACCGGTGCTCTGACGGTGCCGTCCCGGTTGTTCCCTGTGCAGTCCCAGTTGTTTCCAATGCCAAGCCGGTCATTGCCGGTCCTTCCCGGTAACTCCTGGTTCATCCCGGAGGTATTTAACATTTGAATACTTTCCATGTGGAGCCTCGGTTGTCCCCGGTTAAACCGGGGCGTTTCCGCAGCTCTGCCGGGGTCTGATGCCGGTATAGCCCCGGTGAGTGCCGGCGTAGTGACGGTATACCGGGACTCTGTCGGCTTTCACCGGGTTTAACCTTTTCGTTTGAATGTTCATGCGCACAGTGAAGCACGGCATCTTTTGCACTGGGAACTGGCAGTCTGCCGTTATTGCAAACTGCATGTGATATGTCCTGAAATGGATACAGAAACTTCGTTGAGTAACATATACATTATATTTGTACTTCGTTGCGCAACCAATACATACTCTGTGCGAAACCTATACATAAAGCGACTTGTAATTTCCTTCGAAACAAAGCATTTGAATAATTAAAATATATGTTCTTAACTTGTTTTGTACTTTAAAATGTGTTATGTACACTGAATCAAAGTAACATGTAGTTTTATTTAATTTAAGTTACCGTAATTGGCTATTTTAACAGAATAACCACCTTATGCATTGCTTCAAATAAAAATAGTTCGATTGTAACTCAAAATAAACTTAAAGGTTGCAACTACGCGCATTTGTTATTAGTTTGTTATTAAAAATAAGTACCTACCATTACTGGATGTTCCGTTCTCTAATCCATGAACACCAGAAAAGATGAAACTCGCCTGATTAAGTAGTGTATTTACACAATGTTTTCGTAGTAAAACATATACCCGACGTCGAAGCGAAACGGACTACGCTTTGACCTCGTCAGCCCCCAGTGAGTATGTGTAAAGTGTTTTACACCTTTTATAAAATGTTAAACAGTGGCGCACAAAAAGCCAAATTAAAGCCGAAGAAGTCCAGGGAAGTGGCATCTCTGGTGATTTTCGGAGGTCACTTAAATTATGTCTTAACATGCTATTTCCACGAACATTTTTGTTATAATTTTAAGTACTTGTTTTGAAACAGCATTTGTTGTATCATGCGTGTAATCTGTGCTGTTGGCGCTTATTTCTGACATTATACATAAAACTAAAATAATCCAGAATTAACGATTGAAACAGCTGTACTTCAATTAAAGTAACACATAGTGTTTTAAACTTAAAAACCGTTTTATTGTATCCATTGTATTGTTGTATAATGTTGAATCGAACGGACGGTGGCAAGAAAAACCGAACCCCTACTGCATTGTTAACTAAAACCAACTTCGTATCGAATTTATCACTTCGGAGCTTACAAAATGACTGCAGACTTCGATTTCATCAACTTCTCAATAATGCCGGGAAAATAATCCTGTACATGAATATATGTATTCTTCACAATTAAGACGCCAAAATTGCAACATGAAAACTAACGAATACACAGGCCCCAGAATAATAATTATTATAAAACGATTTATCTCATTATCCATAAATAATTTCCTTATTATATAAAGCGAATTTACACCGTCAATATGTTTTTTTTCTCAAATTATACTGGGCCTTTCTAATTACATATACTATATTATATAAAGAATATGGTTATACCTCGTCGACCCAAAGTTTGGTTCTTGCTGCGACTCGTGACGCGGTAGCAATCTCATGCACACATTAAGTCTTTGGAAAAAGTTTTCATCCAATGACTGAGCGATATTCAGCATCAATTACATTTTTTAACTATGCTTCTCTTTGATTTTACTTCGAAGAACGTTGAGGCGAGCGAAGAAGATGTTTCTTGTGTAACGTAACAGCATATGCATATTGTTTATTCATATAACATAAATATTAATTTAATTTGAATATTATTATTATTTGTTAACTTATAAATAATATTAGAATAAATATAATATAGAAATTTATTTAAGATCTCTCGCAAGTAAGGATCAAACATACCTTTACATTCATTGTTAAAGTAGGCTAAATCAACAATTTGAAAGGCCAAAGATAAGATACTCTAACGTATGTATCTGTTACTCAGCGACGTGTATTTAACAAGGCATCCCAGTTAATAAAATGGTCAAAAGTACTGCAACGGGAATCCTAATCTTATGAAATTATCTCTCACATTCATTGAAGATACGATGAAGACGATTACAATAACACCTTATTATCACCACAAGTAGAATAATCAGATGTCTGAAAGGATTACTCGATAAATGGGTAAACACATGAAAAATGTGGTTACTCCATTCCCGGGGAGTGTCATTTTGAAACAGTACTTTAGCGGTCAGCCAATCGGCAAGTTACAAGTAGTAAGGGAACTCTTTGACCAAACCAAGTAGAAATCAACGAGTAGTCAGTAGAACGCTTTGATCAATCACATATATTATAAGGAATAGTGTTATTTTATGTTGATGTGTATTTCAGTATAAAACGAGATGTTTATGTAGAAAGGACATTCCGCGGTTAGATTTGATAGAAGGGCATTGTTTCTTGCTTTCGCGGGCGGGGCCCGTTGCGGTCTTCGCATGCATCTTGTATTTGACAAACATTATGAAAACGTTGTGTTGTGTTAATAAGCAGAAATAAAACGTAAAGAAATCAGAATTGGACTCTGTTTACGTTTATTGTGTCACGACGAACTATGCGACACATGTTAAATGTCGAATTGTGTCTTAATTTCTCAGTTTAACTGTGCAGCATTTAGAATATTCTTGTATATGATACTTTTCTTCTAATCGTTTGTTTCTTATTTAAAGGGGCCTTTCACGTTTTGGAAAATTGACAAAATTGAAATAAGGCGTTTCATATTCGCAAATTTTCGTTTTAGTTATGATATGTGTGAGGAAACCGTTTTACTGAACATTTACCATGCTCTAAAATAGCCTTTATATTCATCTTTTGACGATTAAAAAACCTGAAAATTATAAGCGTTGCAACGCGAAACGATTGAATAATTTTGAGAGTTCTGTTGTTGTCGTTATAGTTTGTGAAACTACGAGGATCGCTTATATGAAGTATTAAATACATCTTTCATCGTAAATAGAAGGATGTCCGAGTGGTCTAATGCGCAGACTTTTTACTCCAGAACTCCAGGGGTCAGTGGTTCGAGTCCTGCTGAGGGTTACCTTTTTTATTTTTGTATTGTTTATTCTTCATGTTTTACTTGGGCTTTTTAGATCTAATGTTTATATTTATCGATATAAAGCATTTAATGACAAACTTCAAAACATGCCATAATCTGTGAACATTCCCCTTTAATAAAAGTGTCATGTAATTCAAGTCATTATTGGCGTCGCACTGAAGTGCGGCGACTAGTATGTAATACGTTTTTTTCGCTTATGGGAGGAGAAGTTATTTTACGGATCAATGTATATATTTTTGTTGTCAGAATATCTTGCATAGTGGTGATTGTTTGTGTAAATTAGTGTAAATTAGTACTGCATTTGTGCCTATTACATTTACAACAACATTTATTGCCAATAATGCAAAGCTAATTGTTTTAATTAATAACTGATCACAGGGGAAAGATCACAGGGACTTGGCAAATACGCGAACCGGTGAAATTTTCTGGTTTTGTATAAAATCAAAACTTCTTTGTTCCACTATCCTAGCAACCACCTAGTTACTAATAAAGGCGCTATAGAGAGCGAAGCGCGACACGTATTATTAATTGTAATATTGAGTCTTGATAAAGGAAGCAACCGCTTATCAATGAGAAGCACCGTCACAGCACACCAGTCTCATTACTATCAAGTCCTCCTACAGGTTTTTTTTAAGAACCACATACAGAAGGCCGCAGGCCTGACCCGTATCTTGCCAGTGGTATGGACCCTTTGGTATGGACCTTTAATCCCGCTCACTATCCAGCGTTTAAACTTCCGGGTTTACATTTAAACCGACTATTAATAGCTTATTAATATCTTAGTTAGATGGTGATTTTTCAAGAGGTTCCGTAGTGTAGTGGTTACACGCTCGCTTCACATGTGAGAGGCCCAAGGTTCGAGCCCTAGTAGAATCAAATTATTTTATTTGTGTTCTATGTTAACTTTTTGTTTTGATGTAGACATTTAAGTTATAATAAATATGCTGTTTTATTGTAACCATTTTTTGTTTTTATTATGGCCATGAAATATATGTGTGAGAGGGGGGGGGGGGGGTTCGTTAACACATTGAAACTTTTACAGTGTTTTCTTATCAATGAGTACTCAACCCCTATCGTAAATGAGCAACGTAAGAATAAGTTCAGAATCATCTCCCCTTGAAGTTGAGAAAAATATGAAATAACGCTTACAAGATGAAGCAGATTTTTTAAAACCTACACAGTTCTGTTCAATTAATGAAAACTGCACACGGATGCCAGTAAAAAAAAAAGGAAACCAATGTTAATAAAATGAACTATGAAATATTTGGGGGTTACAACACACAATCATAGATAATGATTTTTGGGGGGTTATAACACAACATCATAGATAATGGTTATTTTGGGGTTCTAACACACAATCATAGATAATGGTTAAACCAGTATCTTTTTCTATTTTGTTTAAAATAATCGGCTAATATATTAATATTTACAGTAGAAAAAAAATCGTTCCATGTAACTTCATTGAGTGCCTTTTACACTGAAATTCCCGACGCCCTTTGATGCTTTGCATCAATACTTAAAATTAATACTTATGT
This sequence comes from Dreissena polymorpha, assembly GCF_020536995.1. Classification (NCBI taxonomy): domain Eukaryota; kingdom Metazoa; phylum Mollusca; class Bivalvia; order Myida; family Dreissenidae; genus Dreissena; species Dreissena polymorpha. The sequence continues at coordinate 6,257,472 of NC_068359.1, read as the reverse complement.
ATTTATTGTTAGTCGTTGTGGTCTACCACACTCTAAATGTTATGGGTAAATAACTATATACTATCTTCTGTATTTTTTAAGCGCGGATAAACACATCAATTTCATTATTTATGACAGAAACAAACCATCATGGAACTGCACTGTACCTGACTTATTATTTAACAACAAAAACAACATGGTATTGTTACGAATGGTTTCGGATTTGAATTAGATTGTTCACGTTTTTTCACTATAACGTAGTAATTATCTTTCTTAGTTTACCGTCTGCCAAGTAAACACTATGAAACTGTTATTTGTAGCCCACGAAGTAAGTAAATAATCTAGTTCTTAAGAATATATTTAGCATTTTTAGACCATTTCATGCTTAAGGAATATCATTTGTAAAATCGTCGTTATAATTTCCTGTTTCTGCTGCTAAGACGCTGATCGGCTAGCACAGAAGCTTATACACCTAGGTAACTCAGGTTTAATCCCCGTTCCAGCAAGTGAGTGTGGTTTTCCTTGGAAACTCCGTATTTCTCCCGCCCCTCCCCCCACACATAAAACAAGACAGCTCTTAAAGCGAGATTATAGGATTTTGTCAAATATTTATTAATTTATATAAAATGTGTAAAAAACTTATTAAACATATATTTTAATATAAATTTTAATAAAAGTTAAGAAGAACATGTGTCGAAAAATGCGAAATAAGCCAGATATTTAATTCTGAAATCGAAAAAGCTGTACAGTCGAATTCGCCGGCATGTAAATCATACGTGTACGATGTGAATCTAAATTTAGTTTAACGTTTCATTTTGAATTCCTGCAACGATATCTATTCATTCGACACACGAACACTAACTAAAAAGACGAATGCTTCGGTTATTGTAGGAAAATATGTACGAAATATCTTCGTCACAATCGGATCGGGGCGCTAATTTGTCTTTGCTTCATTTTATGAAATTCGTCTTCAATGTATATTTTTTCTTGCCTATTTTGTGAAACATATTTTATCAATATATTACAATTTTACACATATACAAAATCGTATAATCTCGCTTTAAGTTGAAAATATGTATGTTTTATCCTATTAGCAGGAACTAGGGTCCGTGTACATACCGTCTTTTCGTTTTTCGTTTTGCATCCGACAACACGAAACACGAAAATAAACGCATATTAGTTCATATTCCGATTTTCTTATAACCGAAACAAATACAAAAAACAAAGAACAAATCGACTTATTAATATCGTTTTTCGTTTAACTAATTACAAAACAAAACACGAAACGTGTTTCCTTATCCATATTTCGTTTCAATCTTAATATTACAAAAATCAAAATTTGAAATTTGAATCAAAGTGCCTGTTCCCAATTACCGTTCTTGATTTGAAAAAACGATAAAGGTTACAATACACTAAATGATCGCTTCATGTAGGGCTGTACTCTCTAAAAAAATATCATAGTTGACAGGAAGGCATGTTTTACACTTTTTACCATTATTCGAGTGTTATCTTGCGGAGATAATGGTAGGGTATGAATAGGTGTTCACTACTGAATCCCTGAAATATGATACACTTGAAGACTATAGTAAACCATTGCACTAGAAAAGGTTACATTCCACTAAGAAACGGCCGAAAAAAAAATTGCAAAAACAGTCGATTTTGATTTGTGTCAAGTTCTTTCTTGCATTGTACATGACATATCTTTTTTATTGCATAAATCAATTCCGCTTAGAATGGCCTTTAAGAAAAGGTATGGTTATGGGGGTCTCTATGTGCAAAATGTTGCATTTATTTTCGCTCAAAGTTGTCGCTTTTACATTGAATTATATAGGAAAACTATTTAGTGTATTATGACCTAAACGCAAAACCAGGCCTAGTCACAAAGGAGCTGTATTTACAGAAAATCATCATTTTTTAATGGGATATGACGCGTTTTGGCAAATTTCACGGAATAAATGCGTTTGTTTCACGAATTTAAGGAGCATCGTGAGTTTTTAAGAAAAAAAAAAAAAAAAACGTTTTCAGAGGAAAATAAGAAAAAAAACGTACAAAAACTCGTCTTGAGCATCTCAAATCGCAACATTTTGTGCTGAAAGAGCTCATGAACACGTTTTAATAGTTGTTCAATTCTTTTTCTACATAGCTTGTAACAATATTCCAGTATTTTGACCGCTTGTAATTATTTAGGGTAATCGTTTTACGCCTGAACGCCCGTTATAAATCAAAGCTCCGAACGCGAAAGCCACATGGCTTATCAGGCGTTATAATAAAATGCATTTTCAAGCATTTCTACGTGAAAGATCGGTCTGAAAATTGGCATGCACATAGAAAATAGGTTTATAAGTATCGAGAAGTGCTTATTTTCCGCGATGTTAACAGTAAACGTTGTCTCATAATGAGGTTACAATACACTAAATGATCGCTTCATGTAGGGCTGTACTCTCTAAAAAAATATCATAGTTGACAGGAAGGCATGTTTTACACTTTTTACCATTATTCGGGTGTTATCTTGCGGAGATAATGGTAGGGCATGAATAGGTGTTCACTACTGAATCCCTGAAATATGATACACTTGAAGACTATAGTAAACCATTGCACTAGAAAAGGTTACATTCCACTAAGAAACGGCCGAAAAAAAAGTTGCAAAAACAGTCGATTTTGATTTGTGTCAAGTTCTTTCTTGCATTGTACATGACATATCTTTTTTATTGCATAAATCGATTCCGCTTAGAATGGCCTTTAAGAAAAGGTATGGTTATGGGGGTCTCTATGTGCAAAATGTTGCATTTATTTTCGCTCAAAGTTGTCGCTTTTACATTGAATTATATAGGAAAACTATTTAGTGTATTATGACCTAAACGCAAAACCAGGCCTAGTCACAAAGGAGCTGTATTTACAGAAAATCATCATTTTTTTAATGGGATATGACGCGTTTTGGCAAATTTCACGGAATAAATGCGTTTGTTTCACGAATTTAAGGAGCATCGTGAGTTTTTAAGAAAAAAAACAAAAACGTTTTCAGAGGAAAATAAGAAAAAAAACGTACAAAAACTCGTCTTGAGCATCTCAAATCGCAACATTTTGTGCTGAAAGAGCTCATGAACACGTTTTAATAGTTGTTCAATTCTTTTTCTACATAGCTTGTAACAATATTCCAGTATTTTGACCGCTTGTAATTATTTAGGGTAATCGTTTTACGCCTGAACGCCCGTTATAAATCAAAGCTCCGAACGCGAAAGCCACATGGCTTATCAGGCGTTATAATAAAATGCATTTTCAAGCATTTCTACGTGAAAGATCGGTCTGAAAATTGGCATGCACATAGAAAATAGGTTTATAAGTATCGAGAAGTGCTTATTTTCCGCGATGTTAACAGTAAACGTTGTCTTATAGGTTACAATACACTAAATGATCGCTTCATGTAGGGCTGTACTCTTTAAAAAAATATCATAGTTGACAGGAAGGCATGTTTTACACTTTTTACCATTATTCGGGTGTTATCTTGCGGAGATAATGGTAGGGCATGAATAGGTGTTCACTACTGAATCCCTGAAATATGATACACTTGAAGACTATAGTAAACCATTGCACTAGAAAAGGTTACATTCCACTAAGAAACGGCCGAAAAAAAAGTTGCAAAAAAAGTCGATTTTGATTTGTGTCAAGTTCTTTCTTGCATTGTACATGACATATCTTTTTTATTGCATAAATCGATTCCGCTTAGAATGGCCTTTAAGAAAAGGTATGGTTATGGGGGTCTCTATGTGCAAAATGTTGCATTTATTTTCGCTCAAAGTTGTCGCTTTTACATTGAATTATATAGGAAAACTATTTAGTGTATTATGACCTAAACGCAAAACCAGGCCTAGTCACAAAGGAGCTGTATTTACAGAAAATCATCATTTTTTTTAGTGGGATATGACGCGTTTTGGCAAATTTCACGGAATAAATGCGTTTGTTTCACGAATTTAAGGAGCATCGTGAGTTTTTAAGAAAAAAAAAACGTTTTCAGAGGAAAATAAGAAAAAGAACGTACAAAAAACTCGTCTTGAGCATCTCAAATCGCAACATTTTGTGCTGAAAGAGCTCATGAACACGTTTTTAATAGTTGTTCACTTCTTTTTCTACATAGCTTGTAACAATATTCCAGTATTTTGACCGCTTGTAATTATTTAGGGTAATCGTTTTACGCCTGAACGCCCGTTATAAATCAAAGCTCCGAACGCGAAAGCCACATGGCTTATCAGGCGTTATAATAAAATGCATTTTCAAGCATTTCTACGTGAAAGATCGGTCTGAAAATTGGCATGCACATAGAAAATAGGTTTATAAGTATCGAGAAGTGCTTATTTTCCGCGATGTTAACAGTAAACGTTGTCTCATAATGAGGTTACAATACACTAAATGATCGCTTCATGTAGGGCTGTACTCTCTAAAAAAATATCATAGTTGACAGGAAGGCATGTTTTACACTTTTTACCATTATTCGGGTGTTATCTTGCGGAGATAATGGTAGGGCATGAATAGGTGTTCACTACTGAATCCCTGAAATATGATACACTTGAAGACTATAGTAAACCATTGCACTAGAAAAGGTTACATTCCACTAAGAAACGGCCGAAAAAAAAATTGCAAAAACAGTCGATTTTGATTTGTGTCAAGTTCTTTCTTGCATTGTACATGACATATCTTTTTTATTGCATAAATCAATTCCGCTTAGAATGGCCTTTAAGAAAAGGTATGGTTATGGGGGTCTCTATGTGCAAAATGTTGCATTTATTTTCGCTCAAAGTTGTCGCTTTTACATTGAATTATATAGGAAAACTATTTAGTGTATTATGACCTAAACGCAAAACCAGGCCTAGTCACAAAGGAGCTGTATTTACAGAAAATCATCATTTTTTAATGGGATATGACGCGTTTTGGCAAATTTCACGGAATAAATGCGTTTGTTTCACGATTTTAAGGAGCATCGTGAGTTTTTAAGAAAAAAAAAAAAAAAACGTTTTCAGAGGAAAATAAGAAAAAAAACGTACAAAAACTCGTCTTGAGCATCTCAAATCGCAACATTTTGTGCTGAAAGAGCTCATGAACACGTTTTAATAGTTGTTCAATTCTTTTTCTACATAGCTTGTAACAATATTCCAGTATTTTGACCGCTTGTAATTATTTAGGGTAATCGTTTTACGCCTGAACGCCCGTTATAAATCAAAGCTCCGAACGCGAAAGCCACATGGCTTATCAGGCGTTATAATAAAATGCATTTTCAAGCATTTCTACGTGAAAGATCGGTCTGAAAATTGGCATGCACATAGAAAATAGGTTTATAAGTATCGAGAAGTGCTTATTTTCCGCGATGTTAACAGTAAACGTTGTCTCATAATGAGGTTACAATACACTAAATGATCGCTTCATGTAGGGCTGTACTCTCTAAAAAAATATCATAGTTGACAGGAAGGCATGTTTTACACTTTTTACCATTATTCGGGTGTTATCTTGCGGAGATAATGGTAGGGCATGAATAGGTGTTCACTACTGAATCCCTGAAATATGATACACTTGAAGACTATAGTAAACCATTGCACTAGAAAAGGTTACATTCCACTAAGAAACGGCCGAAAAAAAAGTTGCAAAAACAGTCGATTTTGATTTGTGTCAAGTTCTTTCTTGCATTGTACATGACATATCTTTTTTATTGCATAAATCGATTCCGCTTAGAATGGCCTTTAAGAAAAGGTATGGTTATGGGGGTCTCTATGTGCAAAATGTTGCATTTATTTTCGCTCAAAGTTGTCGCTTTTACATTGAATTATATAGGAAAACTATTTAGTGTATTATGACCTAAACGCAAAACCAGGCCTAGTCACAAAGGAGCTGTATTTACAGAAAATCATCATTTTTTTAATGGGATATGACGCGTTTTTGGCAAATTTCACGGAATAAATGCGTTTGTTTCACGAATTTAAGGAGCATCGTGAGTTTTTAAGAAAAAAAACAAAAACGTTTTCAGAGGAAAATAAGAAAAAAAACGTACAAAAACTCGTCTTGAGCATCTCAAATCGCAACATTTTGTGCTGAAAGAGCTCATGAACACGTTTTAATAGTTGTTCAATTCTTTTTCTACATAGCTTGTAACAATATTCCAGTATTTTGACCGCTTGTAATTATTTAGGGTAATCGTTTTACGCCTGAACGCCCGTTATAAATCAAAGCTCCGAACGCGAAAGCCACATGGCTTATCAGGCGTTATAATAAAATGCATTTTCAAGCATTTCTACGTGAAAGATCGGTCTGAAAATTGGCATGCACATAGAAAATAGGTTTATAAGTATCGAGAAGTGCTTATTTTCCGCGATGTTAACAGTAAACGTTGTCTTATAGGTTACAATACACTAAATGATCGCTTCATGTAGGGCTGTACTCTTTAAAAAAATATCATAGTTGACAGGAAGGCATGTTTTACACTTTTTACCATTATTCGGGTGTTATCTTGCGGAGATAATGGTAGGGCATGAATAGGTGTTCACTACTGAATCCCTGAAATATGATACACTTGAAGACTATAGTAAACCATTGCACTAGAAAAGGTTACATTCCACTAAGAAACGGCCGAAAAAAAAGTTGCAAAAAAAGTCGATTTTGATTTGTGTCAAGTTCTTTCTTGCATTGTACATGACATATCTTTTTTATTGCATAAATCGATTCCGCTTAGAATGGCCTTTAAGAAAAGGTATGGTTATGGGGGTCTCTATGTGCAAAATGTTGCATTTATTTTCGCTCAAAGTTGTCGCTTTTACATTGAATTATATAGGAAAACTATTTAGTGTATTATGACCTAAACGCAAAACCAGGCCTAGTCACAAAGGAGCTGTATTTACAGAAAATCATCATTTTTTTAGTGGGATATGACGCGTTTTGGCAAATTTCACGGAATAAATGCGTTTGTTTCACGAATTTAAGGAGCATCGTGAGTTTTTAAGAAAAAAAAAACGTTTTCAGAGGAAAATAAGAAAAAGAACGTACAAAAACTCGTCTTGAGCATCTCAAATCGCAACATTTTGTGCTGAAAGAGCTCATGAACACGTTTTAATAGTTGTTCACTTCTTTTTCTACATAGCTTGTAACAATATTCCAGTATTTTGACCGCTTGTAATTATTTAGGGTAATCGTTTTACGCCTGAACGCCCGTTATAAATCAAAGCTCCGAACGCGAAAGCCACATGGCTTATCAGGCGTTATAATAAAATGCATTTTCAAGCATTTCTACGTGAAAGATCGGTCTGAAAATTGGCATGCACATAGAAAATAGGTTTATAAGTATCGAGAAGTGCTTATTTTCCGCGATGTTAACAGTAAACGTTGTCTCATAATGAGGTTACAATACACTAAATGATCGCTTCATGTAGGGCTGTACTCTCTAAAAAAATATCATAGTTGACAGGAAGGCATGTTTTACACTTTTTACCATTATTCGGGTGTTATCTTGCGGAGATAATGGTAGGGCATGAATAGGTGTTCACTACTGAATCCCTGAAATATGATACACTTGAAGACTATAGTAAACCATTGCACTAGAAAAGGTTACATTCCACTAAGAAACGGCCGAAAAAAAAGTTGCACAAACAGTCGATTTTGATTTGTGTCAAGTTCTTTCTTGCATTGTACATGACATATCTTTTTTATTGCATAAATCAATTCCGCTTAGAATGGCCTTTAAGAAAAGGTATGGTTATGGGGGTCTCTATGTGCAAAATGTTGCATTTATTTTCGCTCAAAGTTGTCGCTTTTACATTGAATTATATAGGAAAACTATTTAGTGTATTATGACCTAAACGCAAAACCAGGCCTAGTCACAAAGGAGCTGTATTTACAGAAAATCATCATTTTTTTAATGGGATATGACGCGTTTTGGCAAATTTCACGGAATATGCGTTTGTTTCACGAATTTAAGGAGCATCGTGAGTTTTTAAGAAAAAAAAAACAAAAACGTTTTCAGAGGAAAATAAGAAAAAAAACGTACAAAAACTCGTCTTGAGCATCTCAAATCGCAACATTTTGTGCTGAAAGAGCTCATGAACACGTTTTAATAGTTGTTCAATTCTTTTTCTACATAGCTTGTAACAATATTCCAGTATTTTGACCGCTTGTCATTATTTAGGGTAATCGTTTTACGCCTGAACGCCCGTTATAAATCAAAGCTCCGAACGCGAAAGCCACATGGCTTATCAGGCGTTATAATAAAATGCATTTTCAAGCATTTCTACGTGAAAGATCGGTCTGAAAATTGGCATGCACATAGAAAATAGGTTTATAAGTATCGAGAAGTGCTTATTTTCCGCGATGTTAACAGTAAACGTTGTCTTATACGCAAAACCAGGCCTAGTCACAAAGGAGCTGTATTTACAGAAAATCATCATTTTTTTAGTGGGATATGACGCGTTTTGGCAAATTTCACGGAATAAATGCGTTTGTTTCACGAATTTAAGGAGCATCGTGAGTTTTTAAGAAAAAAAAAAACGTTTTCAGAGGAAAATAAGAAAAAGAACGTACAAAAACTCGTCTTGAGCATCTCAAATCGCAACATTTTGTGCTGAAAGAGCTCATGAACACGTTTTAATAGTTGTTCACTTCTTTTTCTACATAGCTTGTAACAATATTCCAGTATTTTGACCGCTTGTAATTATTTAGGGTAATCGTTTTACGCCTGAACGCCCGTTATAAATCAAAGCTCCGAACGCGAAAGCCACATGGCTTATCAGGCGTTATAATAAAATGCATTTTCAAGCATTTCTACGTGAAAGATCGGTCTGAAAATTGGCATGCACATAGAAAATAGGTTTATAAGTATCGAGAAGTGCTTATTTTCCGCGATGTTAACAGTAAACGTTGTCTCATAATGAGGTTACAATACACTAAATGATCGCTTCATGTAGGGCTGTACTCTCTAAAAAAATATCATAGTTGACAGGAAGGCATGTTTTACACTTTTTACCATTATTCGGGTGTTATCTTGCGGAGATAATGGTAGGGCATGAATAGGTGTTCACTACTGAATCCCTGAAATATGATACACTTGAAGACTATAGTAAACCATTGCACTAGAAAAGGTTACATTCCACTAAGAAACGGCCGAAAAAAAAGTTTGCAAAAACAGTCGATTTTGATTTGTGTCAAGTTCTTTCTTGCATTGTACATGACATATCTTTTTTATTGCATAAATCAATTCCGCTTAGAATGGCCTTTAAGAAAAGGTATGGTTATGGGGGTCTCTATGTGCAAAATGTTGCATTTATTTTCGCTCAAAGTTGTCGCTTTTACATTGAATTATATAGGAAAACTATTTAGTGTATTATGACCTAAACGCAAAACCAGGCCTAGTCACAAAGGAGCTGTATTTACAGAAAATCATCATTTTTTTAATGGGATATGACGCGTTTTGGCAAATTTCACGGAATAAATGCGTTTGTTTCACGAATTTAAGGAGCATCGTGAGTTTTTAAGAAAAAAAAAAAAAAAAACGTTTTCAGAGGAAAATAAGAAAAAAAAACGTACAAAAACTCGTCTTGAGCATCTCAAATCGCAACATTTTGTGCTGAAAGAGCTCATGAACACGTTTTAATAGTTGTTCAATTCTTTTTCTACATAGCTTGTAACAATATTCCAGTATTTTGACCGCTTGTAATTATTTAGGGTAATCGTTTTTACGCCTGAACGCCCGTTATAAATCAAAGCTCCGAACGCGAAAGCCACATGGCTTATCAGGCGTTATAATAAAATGCATTTTCAAGCATTTCTACGTGAAAGATCGGTCTGAAAATTGGCATGCACATAGAAAATAGGTTTATAAGTATCGAGAAGTGCTTATTTTCCGCGATGTTAACAGTAAACGTTGTCTCATAATGAGGTTACAATACACTAAATGATCGCTTCATGTAGGGCTGTACTCTCTAAAAAATATCATAGTTGACAGGAAGGCATGTTTTACACTTTTTACCATTATTCGGGTGTTATCTTGCGGAGATAATGGTAGGGCATGAATAGGTGTTCACTACTGAATCCCTGAAATATGATACACTTGAAGACTATAGTAAACCATTGCACTAGAAAAGGTTACATTCCACTAAGAAACGGCCGAAAAAAAAGTTGCAAAAACAGTCGATTTTGATTTGTGTCAAGTTCTTTCTTGCATTGTACATGACATATCTTTTTTATTGCATAAATCGATTCCGCTTAGAATGGCCTTTAAGAAAAGGTATGGTTATGGGGGTCTCTATGTGCAAAATGTTGCATTTATTTTCGCTCAAAGTTGTCGCTTTTACATTGAATTATATAGGAAAACTATTTAGTGTATTATGACCTAAACGCAAAACCAGGCCTAGTCACAAAGGAGCTGTATTTACAGAAAATCATCATTTTTTTAATGGGATATGACGCGTTTTGGCAAATTTCACGGAATAAATGCGTTTGTTTCACGAATTTAAGGAGCATCGTGAGTTTTTAAGAAAAAAAACAAAAACGTTTTCAGAGGAAAATAAGAAAAAAAACGTACAAAAACTCGTCTTGAGCATCTCAAATCGCAACATTTTGTGCTGAAAGAGCTCATGAACACGTTTTAATAGTTGTTCAATTCTTTTTCTACATAGCTTGAAACAATATTCCATTATTTTGACCGCTTGTAATTATTTAGGGTAATCGTTTTACGCCTGAACGCCCGTTATAAATCAAAGCTCCGAACGCGAAAGCCACATGGCTTATCAGGCGTTATAATAAAATGCATTTTCAAGCATTTCTACGTGAAAGATCGGTCTGAAAATTGGCATGCACATAGAAAATAGGTTTATAAGTATCGAGAAGTGCTTATTTTCCGCGATGTTAACAGTAAACGTTGTCTTATAGGTTACAATACACTAAATGATCGCTTCATGTAGGGCTGTACTCTTTAAAAAAATATCATAGTTGACAGGAAGGCATGTTTTACACTTTTTACCATTATTCGGGTGTTATCTTGCGGAGATAATGGTAGGGCATGAATAGGTGTTCACTACTGAATCCCTGAAATATGATACACTTGAAGACTATAGTAAACCATTGCACTAGAAAAGGTTACATTCCACTAAGAAACGGCCGAAAAAAAAGTTGCACAAACAGTCGATTTTGATTTGTGTCAAGTTCTTTCTTGCATTGTACATGACATATCTTTTTTATTGCATAAATCAATTCCGCTTAGAATGGCCTTTAAGAAAAGGTATGGTTATGGGGGTCTCTATGTGCAAAATGTTGCATTTATTTTCGCTCAAAGTTGTCGCTTTTACATTGAATTATATAGGAAAACTATTTAGTGTATTATGACCTAAACGCAAAACCAGGCCTAGTCACAAAGGAGCTGTATTTACAGAAAATCATCATTTTTTTAATGGGATATGACGCGTTTTGGCAAATTTCACGGAATAAATGCGTTTGTTTCACGAATTTAAGGAGCATCGTGAGTTTTTAAGAAAAAAAAAAAAAAACGTTTTCAGAGGAAAATAAGAAAAAAACGTACAAAAACTCGTCTTGAGCATCTCAAATCGCAACATTTTGTGCTGAAAGAGCTCATGAACACGTTTTAATAGTTGTTCAATTCTTTTTCTACATAGCTTGTAACAATATTCCAGTATTTTGACCGCTTGTAATTATTTAGGGTAATCGTTTTTACGCCTGAACGCCCGTTATAAATCAAAGCTCCGAACGCGAAAGCCACATGGCTTATCAGGCGTTATAATAAATGCATTTTCAAGCATTTCTACGTGAAAGATCGGTCTGAAAATTGGCATGCACATAGAAAATAGGTTTATAAGTATCGAGAAGTGCTTATTTTCCGCGATGTTAACAGTAAACGTTGTCTTATAGGTTACAATACACTAAATGATCGCTTCATGTAGGGCTGTACTCTTTAAAAAAATATCATAGTTGACAGGAAGGCATGTTTTACACTTTTTACCATTATTCGGGTGTTATCTTGCGGAGATAATGGTAGGGCATGAATAGGTGTTCACTACTGAATCCCTGAAATATGATACACTTGAAGACTATAGTAAACCATTGCACTAGAAAAGGTTACATTCCACTAAGAAACGGCCGAAAAAAAAGTTGCAAAAAAAGTCGATTTTGATTTGTGTCAAGTTCTTTCTTGCATTGTACATGACATATCTTTTTTATTGCATAAATCGATTCCGCTTAGAATGGCCTTTAAGAAAAGGTATGGTTATGGGGGTCTCTATGTGCAAAATGTTGCATTTATTTTCGCTCAAAGTTGTCGCTTTTACATTGAATTATATAGGAAAACTATTTAGTGTATTATGACCTAAACGCAAAACCAGGCCTAGTCACAAAGGAGCTGTATTTACAGAAAATCATCATTTTTTTAGTGGGATATGACGCGTTTTGGCAAATTTCACGGAATAAATGCGTTTGTTTCACGAATTTAAGGAGCATCGTGAGTTTTTTAAGAAAAAAAAAACGTTTTCAGAGGAAAATAAGAAAAAGAACGTACAAAAACTCGTCTTGAGCATCTCAAATCGCAACATTTTGTGCTGAAAGAGCTCATGAACACGTTTTAATAGGTTGTTCACTTCTTTTTCTACATAGCTTGTACAATATTCCAGTATTTTGACCGCTTGTAATTATTTAGGGGTAATCGTTTTTACGCCTGAACGCCCGTTATAAATCAAAGCTCCGAACGCGAAAGCCACATGGCTTATCAGGCGTTATAATAAAATGCATTTTCAAGCATTTCTACGTGAAAGATCGGTCTGAAAATTGGCATGCACATAGAAAATAGGTTTATAAGTATCGAAGAAGTGCTTATTTTTCGCGATGTTAACAGTAAACGTTGTCTCATAATGAGGTTACAATACACTAAATGATCGCTTCATGTAGGGCTGTACTCTCTAAAAAATATCATAGTTGACAGGAAGGCATGTTTTACACTTTTTACCATTATTCGGGTGTTATCTTGCGGAGATAATGGTAGGGCATGAATAGGTGTTCACTACTGAATCCCTGAAATATGATACACTTGAAGACTATAGTAAACCATTGCACTAGAAAAGGTTACATTCCACTAAGAAACGGCCGAAAAAAAAGTTGCAAAAACAGTCGATTTTGATTTGTGTCAAGTTCTTTCTTGCATTGTACATGACATATCTTTTTTATTGCATAAATCAATTCCGCTTAGAATGGCCTTTAAGAAAAGGTATGGTTATGTGGGTCTCTATGTGCAAAATGTTGCATTTATTTTCGCTCAAAGTTGTCGCTTTTACATTGAATTATATAGGAAAACTATTTAGTGTATTATGACCTAAACGCAAAACCAGGCCTAGTCACAAAGGAGCTGTATTTACAGAAAATCATCATTTTTTTAATGGGATATGACGCGTTTTGGCAAATTTCACGGAATAAATGCGTTTGTTTCACGAATTTAAGGAGCATCGTGAGTTTTTAAGAAAAAAAAAAAAAACGTTTTCAGAGGAAAATAAGAAAAAAACGTACAAAAACTCGTCTTGAGCATCTCAAATCGCAACATTTGTGCTGAAAGAGCTCATGAACACGTTTAATAGTTGTTCAATTCTTTTTCTACATAGCTTGTAACAATATTCCAGTATTTTGACCGCTTGTAATTATTTAGGGTAATCGTTTTACGCCTGAACGCCCGTTATAAATCAAAGCTCCGAACGCGAAAGCCACATGGCTTATCAGGCGTTATAATAAAATGCATTTTCAAGCATTTCTACGTGAAAGATCGGTCTGAAAATTGGCATGCACATAGAAAATAGGTTTATAAGTATCGAGAAGTGCTTATTTTCCGCGATGTTAACAGTAAACGTTGTCTCATATGAGGTTACAATACACTAAATGATCGCTTCATGTAGGGCTGTACTCTCTAAAAAAATATCATAGTTGACAGGAAGGCATGTTTTACACTTTTTACCATTATTCGGGTGTTATCTTGCGGAGATAATGGTAGGGCATGAATAGGTGTTCACTACTGAATCCCTGAAATATGATACACTTGAAGACTATAGTAAACCATTGCACTAGAAAAGGTTACATTCCACTAAGAAACGGCCGAAAAAAAAGTTGCAAAAACAGTCGATTTTGATTTGTGTCAAGTTCTTTCTTGCATTGTACATGACATATCTTTTTTATTGCATAAATCGATTCCGCTTAGAATGGCCTTTAAGAAAAGGTATGGTTATGGGGGTCTCTATGTGCAAAATGTTGCATTTATTTTCGCTCAAAGTTGTCGCTTTTACATTGAATTATATAGGAAAACTATTTAGTGTATTATGACCTAAACGCAAAACCAGGCCTAGTCACAAAGGAGCTGTATTTACAGAAAATCCATCATTTTTTTAATGGGATATGACGCGTTTTGGCAAATTTCACGGAATAAATGCGTTTGTTTCACGAATTTAAGGAGCATCGTGAGTTTTTAAGAAAAAAAACAAAAACGTTTTCAGAGGAAAATAAGAAAAAAAAACGTACAAAAACTCGTCTTGAGCATCTCAAATCGCAACAATTTGTGCTGAAAGAGCTCATGAACACGTTTTAATAGTTGTTCAATTCTTTTTCTACATAGCTTGTAACAATATTCCAGTATTTTGACCGCTTGTAATTATTTAGGGTAATCGTTTTACGCCTGAACGCCCGTTATAAATCAAAGCTCCGAACGCGAAAGCCACATGGCTTATCAGGCGTTATAATAAAATGCATTTTCAAGCATTTCTACGTGAAAGATCGGTCTGAAAATTGGCATGCACATAGAAAATAGGTTTATAAGTATCGAGAAGTGCTAATTTTCCGCGATGTTAACAGTAAACGTTGTCTTATAGGTTACAATACACTAAATGATCGCTTCATGTAGGGCTGTACTCTCTAAAAAAATATCATAGTTGACAGGAAGGCATGTTTTACACTTTTTACCATTATTCGGGTGTTATCTTGCGGAGATAATGGTAGGGCATGAATAGGTGTTCACTACTGAATCCCTGAAATATGATACACTTGAAGACTATAGTAAACCATTGCACTAGAAAAGGTTACATTCCACTAAGAAACGGCCGAAAAAAAAGTTGCAAAAACAGTCGATTTTGATTTGTGTCAAGTTCTTTCTTGCATTGTACATGACATATCTTTTTTATTGCATAAATCGATTCCGCTTAGAATGGCCTTTAAGAAAAGGTATGGTTATGGGGGTCTCTATGTGCAAAATGTTGCATTTATTTTCGCTCAAAGTTGTCGCTTTTACATTGAATTATATAGGAAAACTATTTAGTGTATTATGACCTAAACGCAAAACCAGGCCTAGTCACAAAGGAGCTGTATTTACAGAAAATCATCATTTTTTTAGTGGGATATGACGCGTTTTGGCAAATTTCACGGAATAAATGCGTTTGTTTCACGAATTTAAGGAGCATCGTGAGTTTTTAAGAAAAAAAATACGTTTTCAGAGGAAAATAAGAAAAAAAACGTACAAAAACTCGTCTTGAGCATCTCAAATCGCAACATTTGTGCTGAAAGAGCTCATGAACACGTTTTAATAGTTGTTCAATTCTTTTTCTACATAGCTTGTAACAATATTCCAGTATTTTGACCGCTTGTAATTATTTAGGGTAATCGTTTTACGCCTGAACGCCCGTTATAAATCAAAGCTCCGAACGCGAAAGCCACATGGCTTATCAGGCGTTATAATAAAATGCATTTTCAAGCATTTTACGTGAAAGATCGGTCTGAAAATTGGCATGCACATAGAAAATAGGTTTATAAGTATCGAAGAAGTGCTTATTTTTCCGCGATGTTAACAGTAAACGTTGTCTTATAGGTTACAATACACTAAATGATCGCTTCATGTAGGGCTGTACTCTCTAAAAAAATATCATAGTTGACAGGAAGGCATGTTTTACACTTTTTACCATTATTCGGGTGTTATCTTGCGGAGATAATGGTAGGGCATGAATAGGTGTTCACTACTGAATCCCTGAAATATGATACACTTGAAGACTATAGTAAACCATTGCACTAGAAAAGGTTACATTCCACTAAGAAACGGCCGAAAAAAAAAGTTGCAAAAACAGTCGATTTTGATTTGTGTCAAGTTCTTTCTTGCATTGTACATGACATATCTTTTTATTGCATAAATCGATTCCGCTTAGAATGGCCTTTAAGAAAAGGTATGGTTATGGGGGTCTCTATGTGCAAAATGTTGCATTTATTTTCGCTCAAAGTTGTCGCTTTTACATTGAATTATATAGGGAAACTATTTAGTGTATTATGACCTAAACGCAAAACCAGGCCTAGTCACAAAGGAGCTGTATTTACAGAAAATCATCATTTTTTTAGTGAGATATGACGCGTTTTGGCAAATTTCACGGAATAAATGCGTTTGTTTTCACGAATTTAAGGAGCATCGTGAGTTTTTAAGAAAAAAAAATCGTTTTCAGAGGAAAATAAGAAAAAAAACGTACAAAAACTCGTCTTGAGCATCTCAAATCGCAACAATTTTGTGCTGAAAGAGCTCATGAACACGTTTTAATAGTTGTTCACTTCTTTTTTCTACATAGCTTGTAACAATATTCCAGTATTTTGACCGCTTGTAATTATTTAGGGTAATCGTTTTACGCCTGAACGCCCGTTATAAATCAAAGCTCCGAACGCGAAAGCCACATGGCTTATCAGGCGTTATAATAAAATGCATTTTCAAGCATTTCTACGTGAAAGATCGGTCTGAAAATTGGCATGCACATAGAAAATAGGTTTATAAGTATCGAGAAGTGCTTAATTTTTCGCGATGTTAACAGTAAACGTTGTCTTATAGGTTACAATACACTAAATGATCGCTTCATGTAGGGCTGTACTCTCTAAAAAATATCATAGTTGACAGGAAGGCATGTTTTACACTTTTTACCATTATTCGGGTGTTATCTTGCGGAGATAATGGTAGGGCATGAATAGGTGTTCACTACTGAATCCCTGAAATATGATACACTTGAAGACTATAGTAAACCATTGCACTAGAAAAGGTTACATTCCACTAAGAAACGGCCGAAAAAAAAAGTTGCAAAAACAGTCGATTTTGATTTGTGTCACGTTCTTTCTTGCATTGTACATGACATATCTTTTTTATTGCATAAATCAATTCCGCTTAGACTGGCCTTTAAGAAAAGGTATGGTTATGGGGGTCTCTTTGTGCAAAATGTTGCATTTATTTTCGCTCAAAGTTGTCGCTTTTACATTGAATTATATAGGAAACTATTTAGTGTATTATGACCTAAACGCAAAACCAGGCCTAGTCACAAAGGAGCTGTATTTACAGAAAATCATCATTTTTTTAGTGAGATATGACGCGTTTTGGCAAATTTCACGGAATAAATGCGTTTGTTTCACGAATTTAAGGAGCATCGTGAGTTTTAAGAAAAAAAAATACGTTTTCAGAGGAAATAAGAAAAAAAACGTACAAAAACTCGTCTTGAGCATCTCAAATCGCAACAATTTGTGCTGAAAGAGCTCATGAACACGTTTAATGGTTGTTCACTTCTTTTTCTACATAGCTTGTACAATATTCCAGTATTTTGACCGATTGTAATTATTTAGGGTAATCGTTTTACGCCTGAACGCCCGTTATAAATCAAAGCTCCGAACGCGAAAGCCACAGTGGCTTATCAGGCGTTATAATAAAATGCATTTTCAAGCATTTCTACGTGAAGATCGGTCTGAAAATTGGCATGCACATAGAAAATAGGTTTATAAGTATCAAGAAGTGCTTAATTTTTCGCGATGTTAACAGTAAACGTTGTCTTATAGGTTACAATACACTAAATGATCGCTTCATGTAGGGCTGTACTCTCTAAAAAAATATCATAGTTGACAGGAAGGCATGTTTTACACTTTTTACCATTATTCGGGTGTTATCTTGCGGAGATAATGGTAGGGCATGAATAGGTGTTCACTACTGAATCCCTGAAATATGATACACTTGAAGACTATAGTAAACCATTGCACTAGAAAAGGTTACATTCCACTAAGAAACGGCCGAAAAAAAAAGTTGCAAAAACAGTCGATTTTGATTTGTGTCACGTTCTTTCTTGCATTGTACATGACATATCTTTTTTATTGCATAAATCGATTCCGCTTAGAATGGCCTTTAAGAAAAGGTATGGTTATGGGGGTCTCTATGTGCAAAATGTTGCATTTATTTTCGCTCAAAGTTGTCGCTTTTACATTGAATTATATAGGGAAACTATTTAGTGTATTATGACCTAAACGCAAAACCAGGCCTAGTCACAAAGGAGCTGTATTTACAGAAAACCATCATTTTTTTAGTGAGATATGACGCGTTTTGGCAAATTTCACGGAATAAATGCGTTTGTTTCACGAATTTAAGGAGCATCGTGAGTTTTTAAAAAAAGAAATACGTTTTCAGAGGAAAATAAGAAAAAAAACGTACAAAAAACTCGTCTTGAGCATCTCAAATCGCAACAATTTGTGCTGAAAGAGCTCATGAACACGTTTTAATGGTTGTTTACTTATTTTTCTACATAGCTTGTTACAATATTCCAGTATTTGACCGCTTGTAATTATTTAGGGTAATCGTTTTACGCCTGAACGCCCGTTATAAATCAAAGCTCCGAACGCGAAAGCCACAGTGGCTTATCAGGCGTTATAATAAAATGCATTTTCAAGCATTTCTACGTGAAAGATCGGTCTGAAAATTGGCATGCACATAGAAAATAGGTTTATAAGTATCGAGAAGTGCTTAATTTTCCGCGATGTTAACAGTAAACGTTGTCTTATAGGTTACAATACACTAAATGATCGCTTCATGTAGGGCTGTACTCTCTAAAAAAATATCATAGTTGACAGGAAGGCATGTTTTACACTTTTTACCATTATTCGGGTGTTATCTTGCGGAGATAATGGTAGGGCATGAATAGGTGTTCACTACTGAATCCCTGAAATATGATACACTTGAAGACTATAGTAAACCATTGCACTAGAAAAGGTTACATTCCACTAAGAAACGGCCGAAAAAAAAAGTTGCAAAAACAGTCGATTTTGATTTGTGTCAAGTTCTTTCTTGCATTGTACATGACATATCTTTTTATTGCATAAATCGATTCCGCTTAGAATGGCCTTTAAGAAAAGGTATGGTTATGGGGGTCTCTATGTGCAAAATGTTGCATTTATTTTCGCTCAAAGTTGTCGCTTTTACATTGAATTATATAGGAAAACTATTTAGTGTA
This sequence comes from Dreissena polymorpha, assembly GCF_020536995.1. Classification (NCBI taxonomy): domain Eukaryota; kingdom Metazoa; phylum Mollusca; class Bivalvia; order Myida; family Dreissenidae; genus Dreissena; species Dreissena polymorpha. Next base: position 6,238,213 of record NC_068359.1, on the reverse strand, counting down.
TTATGACCTAAACGCAAAACCAGGCCTAGTCACAAAGGAGCTGTATTTACAGAAAATCCATCATTTTTTTCAGTGGAGATATGACGCGTTTTGGCAAATTTCACGGAATAAATGCGTTTGTTTCACGAATTTAAGGAGCATCGTGAGTTTTTAAAAAAGAAATACGTTTTCAGAGGAAAATAAGAAAAAAAACGTACAAAAACTCGTCTTGAGCATCTCAAATCGCAACAATTTTGTGCTGAAAGAGCTCATGAACACGTTTTAATAGATTGTTACTTATTTTTCTACATAGCTTGTTACAATATTCCAGTATTTTGACCGATTGTAATTATTTAGGGTAATCGTTTTACGCCTGAACGCCCGTTATAAATCAAAGCTCCGAACGCGAAAGCCACGTGGCTTATCAGGCGTTATAATAAAATGCATTTTCAAGCATTTCTACGTGAAAGATCGGTCTGAAAATTGGCATGCACATAGAAAATAGGTTTATAAGTATCAAGAAGTGCTAATTTTTTGCGATGTTAACAGTAAACGTTTGTCTTATAGGTTACAATACACTAAATGATCGCTTCATGTAGGGCTGTACTCTCTAAAAAAATATCATAGTTGACAGGAAGGCATGTTTTACACTTTTTACCATTATTCGGGTGTTATCTTGCGGAGATAATGGTAGGGCATGAATAGGTGTTCACTACTGAATCCCTGAAATATGATACACTTGAAGACTATAGTAAACCATTGCACTAGAAAAGGTTACATTCCACTAAGAACGGCCGAAAAAAAAAGTTGCAAAAACAGTCGATTTTGATTTGTGTCAAGTTCTTTCTTGCATTGTACATGACATATCTTTTTTATTGCATAAATCGATTCCGCTTAGAATGGCCTTTAAGAAAAGGTATGGTTATGGGGGTCTCTATGTGCAAAATGTTGCATTTATTTTCGCTCAAAGTTGTCGCTTTTACATTGAATTATATAGGGAAACTATTTAGTGTATTATGACCTAAACGCAAAACCAGGCCTAGTCACAAAGGAGCTGTATTTACAGAAAACCATCATTTTTTAGTGAGATATGACGCGTTTTGGCAAATTTCACGGAATAAATGCGTTTGTTTCACGAATTTAAGGAGCATCGTGAGTTTTTTAAGAAAGAAGAAATACGTTTTCAGAGGAAAATAAGAAAAAAAAAACGTACAAAAACTCGTCTTGAGCATCTCAAATCGCAACAATTTGTGCTGAAAGAGCTCATGAACACGTTTTAATGGTTGTTTACTTATTTTCTACATAGCTTGTAACAATATTCCAGTATTTTGACCGATTGTAATTATTTAGGGTAATCGTTTTACGCCTGAACGCCCGTTATAAATCAAAGCTCCGAACGCGAAAGCCACATGGCTTATCAGGCGTTATAATAAAATGCATTTTCAAGCATTTCTACGTGAAAGATCGGTCTGAAAATTGGCATGCACATAGAAAATAGGTTTATAAGTATCGAGAAGTGCTATTTTTCGCGATGTTAACAGTAAACGTTGTCTTATACGCAAAACCAGGCCTAGTCACAAAGGAGCTGTATTTACAGAAAATCATCATTTTTTTAGTGAGATATGACGCGTTTTGGCAAATTTCACGGAATAAATGCGTTTGTTTCACGAATTTAAGGAGCATCGTGAGTTTTAAAAAAAAATACGTTTTCAGAGGAAAATAAGAAAAAAAAACGTACAAAAACTCGTCTTGAGCATCTCAAATCGCAACAATTTGTGCTGAAAGAGCTCATGAACACGTTTTAATGGTTGTTTACTTATTTTTCTACATAGCTTGTAACAATATTCCAGTATTTTGACCGATTGTAATTATTAGGGTAATCGTTTTTACGCCTGAACGCCCGTTATAAATCAAAGCTCCGAACGCGAAAGCCACGTGGCTTATCAGGCGTTATAATAAAATGCATTTTCAAGCATTTCTACGTGAAAGATCGGTCTGAAAATTGGCATGCACATAGAAAATAGGTTTATAAGTATCAAGAAGTGCTAATTTTTTGCGATGTTAACAGTAAACGTTGTCTTATAGGTTACAATACACTAAATGATCGCTTCATGTAGGGCTGTACTCTCTAAAAAAATATCATAGTTGACAGGAAGGCATGTTTTACACTTTTTACCATTATTCGGGTGTTATCTTGCGGAGATAATGGTAGGGCATGAATAGGTGTTCACTACTGAATCCCTGAAATATGATACACTTGAAGACTATAGTAAACCATTGCACTAGAAAAGGTTACATTCCACTAAGAAACGGCCGAAAAAAAAAGTTGCAAAAACAGTCGATTTGATTTGTGTCACGTTCTTTCTTGCATTGTGCATGACATATCTTTTTATTGCATAAATCGATTCCGCTTAGAATGGCCTTTAAGAAAAGGTATGGTTATGGGGGTCTCTATGTGCAAAATGTTGCATTTATTTTCGCTCAAAGTTGTCGCTTTACATTGAATTATATAGGGAAACTATTTAGTGTATTATGACCTAAACGCAAAACCAGGCCTAGTCACAAGGAGCTGTATTTACAGAAAACCATCATTTTTTTAGTGAGATATGACGCGTTTTGGCAAATTTCACGGAATAAATGCGTTTGTTTCACGAATTTAAGGAGCATCGTGAGTTTTTAAGAAAGAAATACGTTTTCAGAGGAAAATAAGAAAAAAAAACGTACAAAAACTCGTCTTGAGCATCTCAAATCGCAACAATTTGTGCTGAAGAGCTCATGAACACGTTTTAATGGTTGTTTACTTATTTTTCTACATAGCTTGTAACAATATTCCAGTATTTTGACCGATTGTAATTATTTAGGGTAATCGTTTTACGCCTGAACGCCCGTTATAAATCAAAGCTCCGAACGCGAAAGCCACGTGGCTTATCAGGCGTTATAATAAAATGCATTTTCAAGCATTTCTACGTGAAAGATCGGTCTGAAAATTGGCATGCACATAGAAAATAGGTTTATAAGTATCAAGAAGTGCTAATTTTTTGCGATGTTAACAGTAAACGTTGTCTTATAGGTTACAATACACTAAATGATCGCTTCATGTAGGGCTGTACTCTCTAAAAAAATATCATAGTTGACAGGAAGGCATGTTTTACACTTTTTACCATTATTCGGGTGTTATCTTGCGGAGATAATGGTAGGGCATGAATAGGTGTTCACTACTGAATCCCTGAAATATGATACACTTGAAGACTATAGTAAACCATTGCACTAGAAAAGGTTACATTCCACTAAGAAACGGCCGAAAAAAAAAGTTGCAAAAACAGTCGATTTTGATTTGTGTCACGTTCTTTCTTGCATTGTACATGACATATCTTTTTTATTGCATAAATCGATTCCGCTTAGAATGGCCTTTAAGAAAAGGTATGGTTATGGGGGTCTCTATGTGCAAAATGTTGCATTTATTTTCGCTCAAAGTTGTCGCTTTTACATTGAATTATATAGGGAAAACTATTTAGTGTATTATGACCTAAACGCAAACCAGGCCTAGTCACAAAGGAGCTGTATTTACAGAAAACCATCATTTTTTTAGTGAGATATGACCGTGTTTTGGCAAATTTCACGGAATAAATGCGTTTGTTTCACGAATTTAAGGAGCATCGTGAGTTTTTAAGAAAGAAAATACGTTTTCAGAGGAAAATAAGAAAAAAAACGTACAAAAACTCGTCTTGAGCATCTCAAATCGCAACAATTTGTGCTGAAAGAGCTCATGAACACGTTTTAATGGTTGTTTACTTATTTTCTACATAGCTTGTAACAATATTCCAGTATTTTGACCGATTGTAATTATTTAGGGTAATCGTTTTACGCCTGAACGCCCGTTATAAATCAAGCTCCGAACGCGAAAGCCACGTGGCTTATCAGGCGTTTATAATAAAATGCATTTTCAAGCATTTCTACGTGAAAGATCGGTCTGAAAATTGGCATGCACATAGAAAATAGGTTTATAAGTATCAAGAAGTGCTTAATTTTTTGCGATGTTAACAGTAAACGTTGTCTTATAGGTTACAATACACTAAATGATCGCTTCATGTAGGGCTGTACTCTCTAAAAAAAATATCATAGTTGACAGGAAGGCATGTTTTACACTTTTTACCATTATTCGGGTGTTATCTTGCGGAGATAATGGTAGGGCATGAATAGGTGTTCACTACTGAATCCCTGAAATATGATACACTTGAAGACTATAGTAAACCATTGCACTAGAAAAGGTTACATTCCACTAAGAAACGGCCGAAAAAAAAAGTTGCAAAAACAGTCGATTTTGATTTGTGTCACGTTCTTTCTTGCATTGTACATGACATATCTTTTTTATTGCATAAATCGATTCCGCTTAGAATGGCCTTTAAGAAAAGGTATGGTTATGGGGGTCTCTATGTGCAAAATATTGCATTTATTTTCGCTCAAAGTTTGTCGCTTTTACATTGAATTATATAGGGAAACTATTTAGTGTATTATGACCTAAACGCAAAACCAGGCCTAGTCACAAAGGAGCTGTATTTACAGAAAACCATCATTTTTTTAGTGAGATATGACGCGTTTTGGCAAATTTCACGGAATAAATGCGTTTGTTTCACGAATTTAAGGAGCATCGTGAGTTTTTAAGAAAGAAATACGTTTTCAGAGGAAAATAAGAAAAAAAACGTACAAAAACTCGTCTTGAGCATCTCAAATCGCAACAATTTGTGCTGAAAGAGCTCATGAACACGTTTAATGGTTGTTACTTCTTTTTCTACATAGCTTGTAACAATATTCCAGTATTTTTGACCGATTGTAATTATTTAGGGTAATCGTTTTACGCCTGAACGCCCGTTATAATCAAAGCTCCGAACGCGAAAGCCACGTGGCTTATCAGGCGTTATAATAAAATGCATTTTCAAGCATTTCTACGTGAAAGATCGGTCTGAAAATTGGCATGCACATAGAAAATAGGTTTATAAGTATCAAGAAGTGCTAATTTTTTGCGATGTTAACAGTAAACGTTGTCTTATACGCAAAACCAGGCCTAGTCACAAGGAGCTGTATTTACAGAAAACCATCATTTTTTTAGTGAGATATGACGCGTTTTGGCAAATTTCACGGAATAAATGCGTTTGTTCACGAATTTAAGGAGCATCGTGAGTTTTTAAGAAAGAAATACGTTTTCAGAGGAAAATAAGAAAAAAAAACGTACAAAAAACTCGTCTTGAGCATCTCAAATCGCAACAATTTGTGCTGAAAGAGCTCATGAACACGTTTTTAATGGTTGTTTACTTATTTTTTCTACATAGCTTGTAACAATATTCCAGTATTTTGACCGATTGTAATTATTTAGGGTAATCGTTTTACGCCTGAACGCCCGTTATAAATCAAAGCTCCGAACGCGAAGCCACGTGGCTTATCAGGCGTTATAATAAAATGCATTTTCAAGCATTTCTACGTGAAGATCGGTCTGAAAATTGGCATGCACATAGAAAATAGGTTTTATAAGTATCAAGAAGTGCTAATTTTTTGCGATGTTAACAGTAACGTTGTCTTATAGGTTACAATACACTAAATGATCGCTTCATGTAGGGCTGTACTCTCTAAAAAATATCATAGTTGACAGGAAGGCATGTTTTACACTTTTTACCATTATTCGGGTGTTATCTTGCGGAGATAATGGTAGGGCATGAATAGGTGTTCACTACTGAATCCCTGAAATATGATACACTTGAAGACTATAGTAAACCATTGCACTAGAAAAGGTTACATTCCACTAAGAACGGCCGAAAAAAAAAGTTGCAAAAACAGTCGATTTTGATTTGTGTCACGTTCTTTCTTGCATTGTACATGACATATCTTTTTTATTGCATAAATCGATTCCGCTTAGAATGGCCTTTAAGAAAAGGTATGGTTATGGGGGGTCTCTATGTGCAAAATGTTGCATTTATTTTCGCTCAAAGTTGTCGCTTTTACATTGAATTATATAGGGAAACTATTTAGTGTATTATGACCTAAACGCAAAACCAGGCCTAGTCACAAAGGAGCTGTATTTACAGAAAACCATCATTTTTTTTAGTGAGATATGACGCGTTTTGGCAAATTTCACGGAATAAATGCGTTTGTTTCACGAATTTAAGGAGCATCGTGAGTTTTAAGAAAGAAATACGTTTTCAGAGGAAAATAAGAAAAAAAACGTACAAAAACTCGTCTTGAGCATCTCAAATCGCAACAATTTGTGCTGAAAGAGCTCATGAACACGTTTTAATGGTTGTTTACTTATTTTTCTACATAGCTTGTAACAATATTCCAGTATTTTGACCGATTGTAATTATTTAGGGTAATCGTTTTACGCCTGAACGCCCGTTATAAATCAAAGCTCCGAACGCGAAAGCCACGTGGCTTATCAGGCGTTATAATAAAATGCATTTTCAAGCATTTCTACGTGAAAGATCGGTCTGAAAATTGGCATGCACATAGAAAATAGGTTTATAAGTATCAAGAAGTGCTAATTTTTTGCGATGTTAACAGTAAACGTTGTCTTATAGGTTACAATACACTAAATGATCGCTTCATGTAGGGCTGTACTCTCTAAAAAAAATATCATAGTTGACAGGAAGGCATGTTTTACACTTTTTACCATTATTCGGGTGTTATCTTGCGGAGATAATGGTAGGGCATGAATAGGTGTTCACTACTGAATCCCTGAAATATGATACACTTGAAGACTATAGTAAACCATTGCACTAGAAAAGGTTACATTCCACTAAGAAACGGCCGAAAAAAAAAGTTGCAAAAACAGTCGATTTTGATTTGTGTCACGTTCTTTCTTGCATTGTACATGACATATCTTTTTATTGCATAAATCGATTCCGCTTAGAATGGCCTTTAAGAAAAGGTATGGTTATGGGGGGTCTCTATGTGCAAAATGTTGCATTTATTTTCGCTCAAAGTTGTCGCTTTTACATTGAATTATATAGGGAAAACTATTTAGTGTATTATGACCTAAACGCAAAACCAGGCCTAGTCACAAAGGAGCTGTATTTACAGAAAATCCATCATTTTTTTAGTGAGATATGACGTGTTTTGGCAAATTTCACGGAATAAATGCGTTTGTTTCACGAATTTAAGGAGCATCGTGAGTTTTTAAGAAAGAAATACGTTTTCAGAGGAAAATAAGAAAAAAAACGTACAAAAACTCGTCTTGAGCATCTCAAATCGCAACAATTTGTGCTGAAAGAGCTCATGAACACGTTTAATGGTTGTTTACTTATTTTTCTACATAGCTTGTAACAATATTCCAGTATTTTGACCGATTGTAATTATTAGGGTAATCGTTTTACGCCTGAACGCCCGTTATAAATCAAAGCTCCGAACGCGAAAGCCACGTGGCTTATCAGGCGTTATAATAAAATGCATTTTCAAGCATTTCTACGTGAAAGATCGGTCTGAAAATTGGCATGCACATAGAAAATAGGTTTATAAGTATCAAGAAGTGCTAATTTTTTGCGATGTTAACAGTAAACGTTGTCTTATAGGTTACAATACACTAAATGATCGCTTCATGTAGGGCTGTACTCTCTAAAAAAAATATCATAGTTGACAGGAAGGCATGTTTTACACTTTTTACCATTATTCGGGTGTTATCTTGCGGAGATAATGGTAGGGCATGAATAGGTGTTCACTACTGAATCCCTGAAATATGATACACTTGAAGACTATAGTAAACCATTGCACTAGAAAAGGTTACATTCCACTAAGAAACGGCCGAAAAAAAAAAGTTGCAAAAACAGTCGATTTTGATTTGTGTCACGTTCTTTCTTGCATTGTACATGACATATCTTTTTTATTGCATAAATCGATTCCGCTTAGAATGGCCTTTAAGAAAAGGTATGGTTATGGGGGTCTCTATGTGCAAAATATTGCATTTATTTTCGCTCAAAGTTGTCGCTTTTACATTGAATTATATAGGGAAACTATTTAGTGTATTATGACCTAAACGCAAACCAGGCCTAGTCACAAGGAGCTGTATTTACAGAAAACCATCATTTTTTTAGTGAGATATGACGCGTTTTGGCAAATTTCACGGAATAAATGCGTTTGTTTCACGAATTTAAGGAGCATCGTGAGTTTTTAAGAAAGAAATACGTTTTCAGAGGAAAATAAGAAAAAAAAACGTACAAAAACTCGTCTTGAGCATCTCAAATCGCAACATTTGTGCTGAAAGAGCTCATGAACACGTTTTAATGGTTGTTTACTTATTTTTCTACATAGCTTGTAACAATATTCCAGTATTTTGACCGATTGTAATTATTTAGGGTAATCGTTTTACGCCTGAACGCCCGTTATAAATCAAAGCTCCGAACGCGAAAGCCACGTGGCTTATCAGGCGTTATAATAAAATGCATTTTCAAGCATTTCTACGTGAAAGATCGGTCTGAAAATTGGCATGCACATAGAAAAATAGGTTTATAAGTATCAAGAAGTGCTAATTTTTTGCGATGTTAACAGTAAACGTTGTCTTATAGGTTACAATACACTAAATGATCGCTTCATGTAGGGCTGTACTCTCTAAAAAAATATCATAGTTGACAGGAAGGCATGTTTTACACTTTTACCATTATTCGGGTGTTATCTTGCGGAGATAATGGTAGGGCATGAATAGGTGTTCACTACTGAATCCCTGAAATATGATACACTTGAAGACTATAGTAAACCATTGCACTAGAAAAGGTTACATTCCACTAAGAAACGGCCGAAAAAAAAAGTTGCAAAAACAGTCGATTTTGATTTGTGTCACGTTCTTTCTTGCATTGTACATGACATATCTTTTTTATTGCATAAATCGATTCCGCTTAGAATGGCCTTTAAGAAAAGGTATGGTTATGGGGGTCTCTATGTGCAAAATGTTGCATTTAATTTCGCTCAAAGTTGTCGCTTTTACATTGAATTATATAGGGAAACTATTTAGTGTATTATGACCTAAACGCAAAACCAGGCCTAGTCACAAAGGAGCTGTATTTACAGAAAACCATCATTTTTTTAGTGAGATATGACGTGTTTTGGCAAATTTCACGGAATAAATGCGTTTGTTTCACGAATTTAAGGAGCATCGTGAGTTTTTAAGAAAGAAATACGTTTTCAGAGGAAAATAAGAAAAAAAAACGTACAAAAACTCGTCTTGAGCATCTCAAATCGCAACAATTTGTGCTGAAAGAGCTCATGAACACGTTTTTAATGGTTGTTTACTTATTTTTCTACATAGCTTGTAACAATATTCCAGTATTTTGACCGATTGTAATTATTTAGGGTAATCGTTTTACGCCTGAACGCCCGTTATAAATCAAAGCTCCGAACGCGAAAGCCACGTGGCTTATCAGGCGTTATAATAAAATGCATTTTCAAGCATTTCTACGTGAAAGATCGGTCTGAAAATTGGCATGCACATAGAAAATAGGTTTATAAGTATCAAGAAGTGCTAATTTTTTGCGATGTTAACAGTAAACGTTGTCTTATAGGTTACAATACACTAAATGATCGCTTCATGTAGGGCTGTACTCTCTAAAAAAATATCATAGTTGACAGGAAGGCATGTTTTACACTTTTTACCATTATTCGGGTGTTATCTTGCGGAGATAATGGTAGGGCATGAATAGGTGTTCACTACTGAATCCCTGAAATATGATACACTTGAAGACTATAGTAAACCATTGCACTAGAAAAGGTTACATTCCACTAAGAAACGGCCGAAAAAAAAAGTTGCAAAAACAGTCGATTTTGATTTGTGTCACGTTCTTTCTTGCATTGTACATGACATATCTTTTTTATTGCATAAATCGATTCCGCTTAGAATGGCCTTTAAGAAAAGGTATGGTCATGGGGGTCTCTATGTGCAAAATGTTGCATTTATTTTCGCTCAAAGTTGTCGCTTTTACATTGAATTATATAGGGAAACTATTTAGTGTATTATGACCTAAACGCAAAACCAGGCCTAGTCACAAAGGAGCTGTATTTACAGAAAACCATCATTTTTTTAGTGAGATATGACGCGTTTTGGCAAATTTCACGGAATAAATGCGTTTGTTTCACGAATTTAAGGAGCATCGTGAGTTTTTAAGAAAGAAATACGTTTTCAGAGGAAAATAAGAAAAAAAAACGTACAAAAACTCGTCTTGAGCATCTCAAATCGCAACAATTTGTGCTGAAAGAGCTCATGAACACGTTTTAATGGTTGTTTACTTATTTTTCTACATAGCTTGTAACAATATTCCAGTATTTTGACCGATTGTAATTATTTAGGGTAATCGTTTTACGCCTGAACGCCCGTTATAAATCAAAGCTCCGAACGCGAAAGCCACGTGGCTTATCAGGCGTTATAATAAAATGCATTTTCAAGCATTTCTACGTGAAAGATCGGTCTGAAAATTGGCATGCACATAGAAAATAGGTTTATAAGTATCAAGAAGTGCTAATTTTTTGCGATGTTAACAGTAAACGTTGTCTTATAGGTTACAATACACTAAATGATCGCTTCATGTAGGGCTGTACTCTCTAAAAAAATATCATAGTTGACAGGAAGGCATGTTTTACACTTTTTACCATTATTCGGGTGTTATCTTGCGGAGATAATGGTAGGGCATGAATAGGTGTTCACTACTGAATCCCTGAAATATGATACACTTGAAGACTATAGTAAACCATTGCACTAGAAAAGGTTACATTCCACTAAGAAACGGCCGAAAAAAAAAGTTGCAAAAACAGTCGATTTTGATTTGTGTCACGTTCTTTCTTGCATTGTACATGACATATCTTTTTTATTGCATAAATCGATTCCGCTTAGAATGGCCTTTAAGAAAAGGTATGGTTATGGGGGTCTCTATGTGCAAAATGTTGCATTTATTTTCGCTCAAAGTTGTCGCTTTTACATTGAATTATATAGGGAAACTATTTAGTGTATTATGACCTAAACGCAAAACCAGGCCTAGTCACAAAGGAGCTGTATTTACAGAAAACCATCATTTTTTTAGTGAGATATGACGCGTTTTGGCAAATTTCACGGAATAAATGCGTTTGTTTCACGAATTTAAGGAGCATCGTGAGTTTTTAAGAAAGAAATACGTTTTCAGAGGAAAATAAGAAAAAAAACGTACAAAAACTCGTCTTGAGCATCTCAAATCGCAACAATTTGTGCTGAAAGAGCTCATGAACACGTTTTAATGGTTGTTTACTTATTTTTCTACATAGCTTGTAACAATATTCCAGTATTTTGACCGATTGTAATTATTTAGGGTAATCGTTTTACGCCTGAACGCCCGTTATAAATCAAAGCTCCGAACGCGAAAGCCACGTGGCTTATCAGGCGTTATAATAAAATGCATTTTCAAGCATTTCTACGTGAAAGATCGGTCTGAAAATTGGCATGCACATAGAAAATAGGTTTATAAGTATCAAGAAGTGCTAATTTTTTGCGATGTTAACAGTAAACGTTGTCTTATAGGTTACAATACACTAAATGATCGCTTCATGTAGGGCTGTACTCTCTAAAAAAATATCATAGTTGACAGGAAGGCATGTTTTACACTTTTTACCATTATTCGGGTGTTATCTTGCGGAGATAATGGTAGGGCATGAATAGGTGTTCACTACTGAATCCCTGAAATATGATACACTTGAAGACTATAGTAAACCATTGCACTAGAAAAGGTTACATTCCACTAAGAAACGGCCGAAAAAAAAAGTTGCAAAAACAGTCGATTTTGATTTGTGTCACGTTCTTTCTTGCATTGTACATGACATATCTTTTTTATTGCATAAATCGATTCCGCTTAGAATGGCCTTTAAGAAAAGGTATGGTTATGGGGGTCTCTATGTGCAAAATGTTGCATTTATTTTCGCTCAAATTGTCGCTTTTACATTGAATTATATAGGGAAACTATTTAGTGTATTATGACCTGTAATGGCGGACGCGGAGAGTATTCAGGGGAGATAATTGGGTAATTACTAAATTATGGAACGGTCTATATAGTTAAGAGACTTTGAACCCGGGTTCAAAGTGCCATTTGCACATTAACTCCTTAAACCAGTGTTCAAAGTGTTCTAAAAATAGAAACCAATCTGTTATCTGAGACAACAAATCAGCGGAGCTTAAACCACAATTAGAAGGTAAATGCCGCGACTTCATTGGTCATCTCTTAACTATAGGGTTGAGAGACTTTGAACTGCGGTTCAATGTCTTAAACTGCAGTTAAGAGGCGCGGAATGCACATTAGTTATTTAACAGTTAATTATATAGTAAAGAAATTTTGAACCCGAGTTCAAAGTGCCGTTTGCACATTAATTCATCTCTTAACTATAGGGTTAAGAGACTTTAAACTGCGGGTCAAAGTCTTAAACTGCGGTTCATAGTCTTAAACTGCGGTTTAAAGTCTTAAACGCGGGTAATGCACATTAATTATTTTACAATTAACTATTGGGTTAAGAGACTTTGAACCCGTGTTCAAAGTGCCGTTTGCACATTTTATTCTTAAACCCGAGTTCAAAAGTTTGAACCGCGGTTCAAAGTGTGTCTAAAAGTAGATATCTACATAATTCAGAGACAACCAATCAGCGGAGCTTAAACCACAAGTATTAGGCAAATGTCACGATTTCATTGGTCGTTTCTTAACTATAGAGTTAAAAAACATTGAACCCGGGTTTAAGGAATAAATGTGCAAACGGCACTCTGAACCCGGGTTCAAAGTCTCTTAACTATATAGTTAACTGTAAAACCGTGGTTTAAGGAATAAATGTGCATTTCGCTTGCCATAGGATATAGATCTCTAGCTTTATTAAACATGTACTGACGCGATGCAGTTTAGCGAATCAGGTTAAGAAGTAGACAAACACACACGTGGATTTCGGCTTTGTATTTTAATCATTACAGGCGGATACAAAGCTACAAAGGAACAAACGTGACATTTAGAAACGTGGTATGACAAAAGATAATTAAAACATTCTGACAGACGCATTCTAAAAAGGCTAGAGTCAGGAAGCCTGACATAACAAAAGATAGTTGTACATTTTAACAAGTGAGGAGAAACGCCTGTCCATAGTTAATAAAAAGGGGAAAAGGGAAATATCACGTAATAGTTATTTAGACAAAATTCGGCAAAATGCCATTCCTTAGTGTCTTAGCGAAATGGCCGAATGCCCTTTCGTTGTTTCTGAGAAAACCACAAGGTCGTTCAAAACCTAATTTTGCAAAGTACTCATTTAACAAAGCACATGAAACGAGTTCTAGTACAAAACATATTGGAATCTGTTCCATAAAGTAATATTAAATGTAACAACATGTCTGAATAACAAAAAATACATTAAAAGCGAGCTAGCATCGCAATACTTGGATGATATTCTGGACCTTTCTTGTACAAGAACATTTCCCATATTTAATGACAACTGTCTTATATAAGCTTTGTGTTTAAAAAGTCTTGGACATGACCTTTACATAAATACTCTTAAAGACAAAGTTCTTATTGATTTTCTAAGACTTTTGGCAGCTTTAATTAAGTTGATAATTTATCTTAGATTGATTTTTATTACAACTGACTATAATAATAAGAAATAGAACATAGTAAAGGATCCAAATTATTTAGGGTTGCATACATTTACATAGTAAAGGACTAAGCTTATAGGTCGCATACAGTTACGTAGTGAAAGACACAGATTTTTGATGGTCACATTCAGTTACATAGTAAAGGACACAGCTTATTGATTGTCACATTAAGTTACATAGTAAAAAACACAGATTATTGATGATCACATACAGTTACATAGTAAAGGACATAGCTTATTGATGGTCAATTTAAGTAACATTTACATAGTAAAAGACACAGATTATGGATGGTCACATACAGTTACATAGTAAAAAACACAGCTTATTGATGATAACATACAGTTAGATAGTAAAAGACCCAGATTATTGATGGTCAAATTCAGTTACATAGTAAAAGACATAGATTATTGATGGTCACAGACAGTAACGTAGTATGATACACAGATTATTGATGGTCACATACAGATACATAGTAAAATATATTTATTATTGATGGTCACAGACAGTTACATAGTAAAAGACACATATTATTGATGGTAAAATACAGTAACATAGTTAAAGACACAGATTATTGATAGTTAAATACAGTAACATAGTTAAAGACCCAGGTTATTGATGGTCACATACAGTTTCATAGTTAAAGACACAGCTTATTGATGGTCAAATACAGTTTCATAGTTTCAGACACATATTATTGATGGTAAAATACACTTACATTATTAAAGACCCAGGTTATTGATGTTCACATACAGTTACATAGTAAAAGACACATATTATGGATGGACACATACAGTTTCATAGTTAAATACACATATTAGTGATGGTCACTTACAGTTACATAGTAAAAGACACATATTATTGAGGGTCAAATACAGTTACATACTAAAAGACACCGTTTATTGAGGCTCAAGTACAGTTTCATTATAAAAGACACAGATTATGGGTGGAAACATACAGTATTATAGTTAAAGACACATTTTATTGATGGTCACATACAGTAACATAGTAAAATACACCGATTATTGAAGGCCACATACATTTACTTTATAAAAGACCCAGGTTATTGATGGTCACATACAGTTACTTTATAAAAGACCCAGCTTATTGATGGCCACATACAGTTACATAGTAAAAGACCAAGATTATTGATGGTCACATACAGTTACATAGTAAAAGACACAGATTATTGATGGTCACATACAGTTACATAGTAAAAGACCAAGATTATTGTTGGTCATATACAGTTACTTTATAAAAGACCCAGCTTATTGATGGTCACATACAGTTACATTATAAAAGAAACAGCTTATGGATGGTCACATGCAGTTACTTTATAAAAGACCCAGATAATTGATGGTCACATACTGTTACTTTATAAAAGACCCAGATAATTGATGGTCACATACAGTTACATAGTAAAAGACACAGATTATGGATGGTCACATACAGTTACTTTATAAAAGACGCAGATTATGGAGGGTCACATATAGTTACATTATGAAAGACACGGATTATGGATGGTCACACGCAGTTACATAGTAAAAGACACATATTATGGATGGTCACATACAGTTACATAGTAAAAGAAACAGATTATGGACGGTCACATACAGTTACATAGTAAAATACACCGATTATTGATAGTCACATACAGTTACATTATAAAAGACCCAGATTATTGATGGTCGCAAAAAGTTACATAGTAAAGACAGATAATATGGATGGATACATACAGTTACATAGAACAAAACACATATTATTCAGGGTCATTTACAGTTACATTGTAAAAGACCCAGATTATTGAAGGTGAAATACAGTTACATAGTAAAAGACACCAATTATTGTTGGTCACATATAGTTACAAAGTAAAAGACACAAATTACGGATGGTCACATACAGTGAAATAATAAAAGACCCAGGTTATTGAGGGTCACATACAGTTGCATTGTAAAAGACAGAGCTTATTGATGGTCACATACAGTTAAATGGTAAAAGACACAGATTATTGATGGTCACATACAGTTACATTATAAAGGACCCAGAGTATTGATGGTCACATACAGTTACATTATAAAATACCCAGACTATTGATGGTCACAAACAGTTTCATTATAAAAGACCCAGATTATTGATGGTCACAAACAGTTACATTATAAAAGACCCAGATTATTGATGGTCACAAACAGTTATATTATAAAGGACCAAGATTATTGAGGTTGCAAACAGATACATTACAAAGGACCCAGATTATTGATGGTCACATACAGTTAAAAGTTAAAGACCCAGATTATGGATGGCCACATACAGTTACATTATAAAAGAACCAGATTATTGATAGTCACATACAGTAACATAGTAACAGACACAGATTATTGATGGTCACATACAGTTACATTACAAAGGACCAGATTAATGATGGTCACAAACAGTAACATTAGAAAGGACCCAGATATTGATGGTCACATACAGTTACAAAGTAAAAGACCCAGACTTTTTATGGTGACATACAGTTGCATAGTAAAAGACCCAGATTATTGATGGTCACATACAGTTACATTATAAAAAGACCCAGATTTTTGATGGTCACATACAGTTACATTATTAAAGACCCAGATTATTGATGGTCACATACAGTTACATTATAAAAGACCCAGATTATTGATGGTCACATACAGCTACATAGTAAAAGACACAGATTATGGATGGTACGAACAGCTACATAGTAAAAGACATACATTATTGATGGTCGCACACAGTTACATAGTAAAAGACACAGATTATGGATGGTCACATACAGTTACAGAGTAAAAGACACAGATTATGGATGGTCACATACAGTAACATTATGAAAGACACGGATTATGGATGGTCACATGCAGTTACATAGTAAAAGACACAGATTATGGATGGTCACATACAGTTACATTACAAAGGACCAGATTAATGATGGTTACAAACAGTAACATTAGAAAGGACCCAGATTATTGATGGTCACATACAGTTACAAAGCGAAAGACCCAGATTTTTTATGGTAACATACAGTTGCATAGTAAAAGACCCAGATTATTGATGGTCACATACAGTTACATAGTAACTGACCCAGATTATTGATGGTCACATACAGTTACATTATAAAGGACACAGATTATGGATGGTCACATACAGCTACATAGTAAAAGAAACAGATTATTGATGGTCACATACAGCTATATTATAAAAAGACCCAGATTATTGATGGTCACATACAGTTACATAGTAAAAGACACAGATTATTGATGGTCACATACAGCTACATTATAAAAAGCCACAGATTATTGATGGTCACATACAGTTACATTATAAAAAGACCCAACTTTTTTATGGTCACATACAGTTACATTATAAAAAGACCCAGAGTATTGATGGTCACATACAGTTACATTATAAAAGACCCAGATTGTTGATGGTCACATACAGTTACATAGTAGAAGACATAGATTATTGATGGTCACATACAGCTACATTATAAAAGACCCAGATTATTGATGGTCACATACAATTACATTATAAAAGACCCAGATTATTGAAGGTCACATACAGTTACATGATAAAAGACCCAGATTATGGATGGTCACATACAGTTACATTATAAAGCACCCAGATTATTGATGGTCACATACAGTTACATAGTAAAAGACATAGATTATTGATGGTCACATACAGTTACATTATAAAAGACCCAGATAATTGATGGTCACATACAGTTACATTATAAAAAGACCCAGAGTATTGATGGTCACATACAGTTACATTATAAAAGACCCAGATTATTGATGGTCACAAACAGTTACATTAAAAAGGACCCAGATTATTGATGGTCACATACAGTTACATAGGAAAATACCCAGATTATTGATGGTCACATACAGCAACATAGTAAAGACACAGATTATGGATGGTCACAAACAGCTACATAGTAAAAGACATAGATTATTGATGGTCACATACAGCTACATTATAAAAAGACCCAGAGTATTGATGGTCACATACAGTTACATTACAAAGGAGCCAGATTATTGATGGTCACATACAGTTACATAGTAAAAGACATAGATTATTGATGGTCACATACAGCTACATTATAAAAAGACCCAGAGTATTGATGGTCACATACAGTTACATTACAAAGTACCCAGATTATTGATGGTCACATACAGTTACATAGTAAAAGACATAGATTATTGATGGTCACATACAGCTTCATAGTAAAAGACACAGATTATTGATGGTCACATACAGCTACATTATAAAAAGACCCAGAGTATTGATGGTCACATACAGTTACATTACAAAGGACCCAGATTATTGATGGTCACATACAGTTACATAGTAAAAGACATAGATTTTTGATGGTCACATACAGTTACATTATAAAAGACCCAGGTTATTGATGGTCACATACAGCTACATAGTAAAAGACATAGATTATTGATGGTCACACACAGTTACATAGTAAAAGACACAGATTATGGATGGTCACGAACAGCTACATAGTAAAAGACATAGATTATTGATGGTCACACACAGTTACACAGTAAAAGACACAGCTTATGGATGGTCACATACAGCTACATAGTAAAAGACCCAGATTATTGATGGTCACAAACAATTTCATAGTTAAAGACACAGCTGATTGATGGTCACATACAGTGACATAGTTAAAGACCCAGATTATCGATGGTCACATACAGTTACATAGTAAAAGACACAGATTATTGATGGTCGCATACAGTTGTAGGTTCATCAATGTGTGAAAAGGTTCTTATATGATTATAACCAAATCAACATTTCAAAAAAAATCCACGAAAATGCTTATCTAATAAGATTGCCACAAAGCTTCCGAAAATTTGATTATACTTTAAAATTATGCATGAATCATTGAAAAGTTTTCGAAATTTTGAATAAAATGACTATAAAGTTAAAAGTAGTTTCTTCCATATATATTAGTTATATTTAAGATCGTTGAATATATGTTTATCCCATTTAATTAATGAAAAGCTAGCATACTCATGCTGGTAGTTTTTAACCAATGTTTGAAAGAAAGTTCTACGATTAAAACTATATGTATTTCGTATTTAATCTTACAATTTAGTTTATAAAAATTGCTAACAGTAAAATCTCAAAATGGTAAAGATTATGAATGGTTTTATGATTTAACACTCATTTATCGATATTGATTATTTCGATAATTTTGAACCTGTGTACAACATAAGTGGTCAAAGTGGCTGTTGTAGGAACGTGACCACTTTTTAAATGGTGGCTCTGCTTAAAGTATCATTGTCATTTAAAGAAACAAATACTAAGTCATAAGACAACTTTATACACGCGTGTGGTAAAGAATGCAGAATGTGAGACCGACCGTAAGCCTCTTTGAGCAAATGGGTTTCAACTCACCACACGACCCATATATTTTGGAATACCATTGACCTAGCGAATTATATGAAACTTAAATTAAAGATTAAATTCTTCACTCCTCGAAGCGTGGGTATGTATGATAATTTCTCAAAGAAAATAAAAGCAGACGCTGTATGATCTTAGTTTAGTCGAAGTTCAGAAGAAGGTCACATGAGAGCCATGGAAGATACGCATATAACATGACGCCGTATAAACGCCGATTGAATGATGACATCAACATGAACGGCGAGAAGCTGGAAGAAGTGACAAGCTTCATGTACTTGGGAGCAACCCTGTCCAGATATTGTACCAGCACGACTGAAGTCCGATTAAGAATGACGAGGGCGACCGAAGCGATGGTCAGACTGAGCAGGTTGTGGTCAAGCAGCTCACCAAGTCCATGCTCTACACGTCCCTCGTTGTATCCATCGTAATGTACGGCTGCGAGATCTTATGGCGTCACATAAACACTTTTTATTTAGGATAGTGAAATAGTGCGCGTTATAGGAAGTCCGCAGAAACCGTAGATCCTTCATTACCCTGCGTAAAGTACTTATATTACACTGCGTCTCGATTTTGCGTATCATGCGAAATACATGGTTACTGTGAGAATAATATGAAAGACTTATTGGAATTCATTTCCATGTGAAGTTCTCAGTTTGTTGACTGTTGTAACATGGTTTAGCTTAAATACTTTTGTTCAAATTTCAATAAACTGTAAACATATGTCATTTCAAATTTAAAAAAAAAGATCTTAATAAAAACCATGCGTTAAATAAATTTTTTTGTAGCTATATTATCAGAGCGACTTGAGCCATGTATTCTTAAAACGGACTTAAACAATTTTAAGAACTCGGTTCCTGATTTCACTTAATCATGAATCAAGTGTTCCCTGATAATAGAAGACATTTAAATGTACACGTATTTTTATATAGGCAAACAAACGTTAAGCAGCAAGAACATGAAAATCGTTACTTTTTTACACGACATATAGTTTTTTGTGTTTTTGATCCATCGTCGAAATTGTAGCTTATAATTAATTAATCAAATTTCAACACTGTAATTGAAGTAAAATTGAAATACTGTATTAATAGTTCATATGATCAATAATTTGAGATATTGATTATTAATATTGTAAATAAGAACATTCAATATTACACTTAAACTTCATCATTTACGGTACCTAACAAAGCTTAGTCTTGCAAATGCGCTTGACCATTTTGTCCATGTGTGTGTGTCAGTCAAACTGCGTGCTATCCACTCAATTGACACTCCCACTCCCTTAACACATTAATTATCTCACACATACGAAGCTTAGTAAGAGTATAAAGAAGTAATAAGTGATTATATAAAGAAATTCCGACGCTATAAATGAAATATATTTGAATATGAGTCGGCTCAAACGTTAATCTTATTTAAATGAAGACATTAAACTATGTGTGTGCGTGTAGTTTTTGTTAACAATATAATTTAAATAATGCAGAGCTTTGTTGATTCAATTGTAAATGGAATATTTCATAATAATATGTCATGCAGCAACAGCATTTGCAAAATAGTAAAGGTCTACTACCTTTTTGCAATCCATAAAACAGCGCGTGTATTGTCATGTTTCATTATGAACTCGACCGAACGACCTTTTTATTATAATCGCGCATACTGCAACTCCATGAAATACTGGCATAATGAATTGTTGTACCTACATTGGTAGAGATTAGCATGGAAAATATTTTAAATGGTGATGGATTCATAATAACGAACATTAGTTCTTAGCGTATCTCTTGATCCCAAATTAATCATGTTATCTAGGTGTATAAACCCCTGACACAGTACCCATTATAAATACATATGACCAGACCGCCTCTTATGTTAAAGCTTCTAGAACCATCAAGAACCTTCGGGGCCTAAACAGAATCCAAACACTTCGTCAACCATATTTTAAAGTCGTAACAATATGGCGCCAAATGTTTTATTCGGGCCTATTTGGGGATGTTTTGCAATTTTTCAGCGATCAGTTGTTTTGTTTTAGAACCCATCTACATTTACTCTGCATTTTCGGTAATGTTTTATGCGCCCTGACTGAATCGAGCAGGAAGCGAAATGCAAGCAAATAGCTAAGGGAAGAGGAGTTGTGGAAGAGTTCTGTCTCAGGAATACACTAGGAAGTTATGTTGATCGTGTCCCGAAAGATGCCGAAGCAATGCAGATGTCGTCGATTTTCAATCGAAAGAAAGCCGAGTACGAGTTTAACCTCCCACAAATCGGGTCATGAGAAAATCGTGATTCCCAACTTTCTATTGATATTCTAACGGTATTAAAGGTAAATGCGTGACATTTTTGGGGTATTTTTTTAAGATTATTGTTCTACAGTAAACGAATACAGTAATTTTTAGTCACATTTTACTTGCAAACGTAAAAGACAAACAGTATTTAACTTGCTAAATTACAAACACGTAGTTAAATTTTTCGACAGTTATTTAACACCGACGTAAAATGGCGTAGTGTCAAAACTGAAGCTGATGTGTTGTTTTAATGACACTCTCACATATAAAAAGTGATCTAAATGTTGCACCATCATATCCCACTCTTAATCAACGTTCATAGCAATATCAACAGTATGTTGACATGCAAACTTCATATACGCAAAGTATCCAAATAGCAACCGATCACGAATTTGAAGCGATAATCAGATCGGCACTACTTCGGTTAACGATCAACAACAAATCGCGAATTCTTCAGCTTGTTCTTTAATATAACTACAACCGTTCAGCACGATCGGTTATCAGTTGAGAACATATTCTTTGATCATCGGCATCCTTCCGCGTCTCATCCGACTCATTCGGTTTTGTATCGGGGTGTATACCGCAATTTATCTCAAATGACTCTGTGAATACTTGCTAAAATGGTCGCACGAACAAGCTCCGCCCGTATTATCCCGATGTGTTCCTGAAATAGCTTTTTATTTCGGAAACCCAAACATCCTTTACCAAAATACCTTGACAAGAATACTAATAATGAACTGAATTCTGACGTTTAAGATTTTAAAAGTTATTCTATATACAATCGTGACGTCAAACGATTGCCAGCGAATTTTCTGAGGGGAAAGGGTGAAAATACTTGGCAGTTATATTAAGAAGGTGTTTTACTGACACTGAAGAAAACATAAGTAAAGAATGAATTTTGTGATGGAATGATCTTTTCACGGGGACGTTGATGTTCAGTTCTACCAGTGCAGTTTTACTTCACGTTTCATTTCACGGTAACATGGACATTCTAGAAAAAATGCAAATATGATTACTGAATGCTTTGACGTTGAAGTAAAAGTTCATTTAATTGACACAATACTCAAAGCAAATAACCACTGATAAAACCTTGTAAGATGAAAATATTTGCAGAAATCAATTATGACACATGCGACAAATTCGACAGCAATATGTGCCAACCAAATCCATGTGATATGCATGATATTCATATACATGACATTATCTACAAAATTACATAACGTCAATGCAAACATATACCTTTTTATTTTTTATTCAGAAGATACAATTACCAAATGTAACGTTCGTGGTAAATTATTGAAACAACTGACAAAGCACTTCAGCATGAAACTGATCTTTTTAAAGCATAAATATCACGCCTGGGTTGACTGTTTGTTTCAACGCCGTTTCATTTTTGCATTTGTTGAAAGGCACACTATTCATTATTCAGTGAAACGTTTGTAGGATAAATCCCGAGTAGCTGCTGTATATGGACTTTTTACCAGAACGTTGGCGTACAGAGAGAATGCAATTCGTTTAAAGCTTATAAGAGCGGATTTATTTAATGCAGACGCAAAGTACTTTCGGTTTCCATTGGAAAACAAACATGATGATGGTGTAAATGCAAGAGAAAACATTAA
>NC_068359.1:6195294-6210294 GCF_020536995.1 Dreissena polymorpha | reverse complement strand
TGATAAATTAATGGCGTCGTTTTGAGCAGCGAAGACTATCGGCGACTGCTCATGTGGTTATCACTTATTATGTCGGTCTGGTAAAATCCAAGATAAATTTCATGTGAAATGACTTAAGTTTAGGGTAAGAACAGTATGAATAATAGGTATAACGTCGCCAGTCGCGTATATATCATCATGTTAATTTGTTAAAAGAATGTGATGTTTCAGACATTGTGTGCGTTAAATGACGTTGGCTTGTGCTTTTTAAACTATTGTATGGTTAGCGAAGTGCACATTATTGTCTTAAACCACGGTTTAACAGTTAACTCTATAGTTAAGAGACTTTGAACCCGGGTTCAAAGTGCCGTTTGCACATTAATTCCTTAAACCCGGGTTCAAGACTTTGAACCGCGGTGCAAAGTCTCTTAACTCTATAATTAACAAACGACCAATAAAATCGTGACATTTGCCTTCTAATTGTGGCTTAAGCTCCGCTGATTGTTTGTCTCTGAATTATGTAGATAAGAGAATTGTATCTATTATTAGGCACCCTTTGAACCGCGGTTCAAGGTTCAAACTCTTGAACATGGGTTTAAGGAATAAATGTGCAAACGGCACTTTGATCTCGGGTTCTAAATCTCTTAACCCTTGATAAAACTGTTTAATAATTAATGTGCATTCCGCGCGTCTTAACCCCAGTTTAAGACTTTGAACCGCAGTTTAAGACTTTGAACCGCAGTTTAAGACCTTGAACCGCAGTTCAAATAGTTAAGAGAGGAATTAATGTGCAAACGGCACTTGAACTTGGGTTTAAAGTTTCTTAACTATATAATTAACTGTTAAATAATCAATGTGCATTCCGCGCCTCTTAGCCGCAGTTTAAGAATTCGAACCGCAGTTCAAAGTCTCAAAACACTATAGTTAGGAGATGACCAATGCAGTCGCGGCATTAACCTTCTAATTGTTGTTTAAGCTCCGCTGAATTGTTGTCTCAGATAACAGATTTGTATTATATACATGTTTAATGCTTTTAACAAAATACAGGTTGTATCAATCTCTGAAATAAAAAATCCCGTATTACGCTACTCGCTGTTTCCAATTCCGTATTACCATACTAGCCGGACTACTTCGACCCATTTAATGACGTCACATTACACGCACCGAAAATATTAATATTTTATATTACGAAATATAATTACGTAGTACATCGTGCGACGTCATTTCTGTGACAAAACAAAAGTTTTATCTAGACTCTGTAAAGACATGTCGGACCTGGTGTTTTTAGCAGTAAACTATGTGTTAAAAACGTATTTTCGAGTGTGTGTTTATCATGCATAAATGTATATTTCGATAGGAATACAATAAAATAGTGTGGTTCAAACTAAGTTTCAATAAAGACATGGAAGATAGAGTGGAAGTGCATATCGTTTGAACATTTTTGTTATCAACATCGGATTAAAGTTGTCAATTTAATTATTATAAAAATTGGATTAACGATGGCATTAAAGTAAGCGTGTCGGAAACCTGTGTTTTCCCGGTTTGAATGTTTACACGTTAATTTACATAAACTGTATTCATACGCGTCTTAAATAAACTATTGCGTACCGTTTGAGTCATTGTTTTGTCAGTTTTGTTAAAGTAAAAAATACATTTGTTAACTGTTTTCGTTAGTAATATATAATAAAAGGAATATTACGCTAGACAATTGTTCCAAGAGTTTGTATACAAGAGTATACAATTGGAACAATTGACTAGCGTAATATTCCGTATGTATCTATTTTGAGACACACTTTGAACCGCGGATCAAAGTCTTGATCCCGGGTTTAAGGAATTAATGTGCAAACGGCACTTTGAACCCGGTTTCAAAGTCTCTTAACTATATAGTTAACGGTTAAACCGTGGTTGCAGAAAATGTACAAATTGTCTTAAAGTTAAGCTGTTTACTTTTTTAGTATTAACATAAAAACACTTTATTAAGTAACTATTTTTTACGATAATTTGGAACATCCCTCGTACATGTCATTTAGAAACGCGTATTGATTTTGAAGGAAATGTTATCACTTAGTTTCTAAACTGAATAACCCGGACTCATTCTGCAACAACGTAAGAGAGCGGACGGTTGAATAGCTAAACTTCAAACATGGCCGTATTCAGTACCGATGTACGCCGGAGGTTTATCGGACTTGTACTGGTTATAAGTGGCACACTAGGATACACCATGGCTACAAATGGTAGGGCAATTTTATTATCTTTTTATATTACCCTCGAATAAAGAGTTATTATTTCGTGTTTGCGGTCGATCCGTCGGACTGTACGAATTAATGCAGAATGTTTAGTGAGCTAATTTCTTTTATGATAACCAAACGAAAAGCAACAAACGATGAATTCCAAATAAAAAAAATATGTTTTCCTATTAAATTAAGAAAAATCTGTTTCAATGTTATTTTTAATTACTATTTATTTCAAATTACCATTCTATATGATGAAAACTTTAAATATAAATTATTGCACAGAGTTCATCTGCAGAAGAAAATGTGCTTTTATAATGTTTTATTTATAATTTCAAAAGCGCATATGCAGGTGCGTGTTTTGCCGAATATGCGCAAATGCGTACATTGTTTTCTTATTTGTATTTTTTTTATAAAACTGTTATGTTACATAATGTTATGTTGTCATTCGTATTAACGTGACAGAAAATAATTTGTATATTTTAGTATGAAGACGATGTATTGTTGTATTAGTCTTAATAAACTATTTGTTTGTCTGTCTGTCTGTCTGTCTGTCTGTCTGTCTGTTTACCTGTCTGCCTGCCTGCCTCTTGCCTGTCTGCCTGCCTGCCTGCCTGCCTGCCTGTCTGTCTGTCTGTCTGTCTGTCTGTCTGTCTGTCTGTCTGTCTGTCTGTCTGTCTGTCTGTCTGTCTGTCTGTCTGTCTGTCTGTCTGTCTGTCTGTCTGTCTGTCTGTCTGTCTGTCTGTCTGTCTGTCTGTCTGTCTGTCTGTCTGTCTGTCTGTCTGTCTGTCTGTCTGTCTGTCTGTCTGTGAAAGGCAAATATTGCGCATGTAAATTTCGGATAGGTCATGTTATTCCAAGTTTGATGTTATAACGAGTCGTCACTGGAAAAGGAAGCATTTATATAAGCCGAGTTTGGCGAAAATTAGTTTAAAATCATAAGCTGACAGGCTAGTTCATAGCAAGATTATGATGCAGGGAACATTCACCTGCCAAGTCAGATATTTGTATTTTGCCCATCATGCTTCATCAGATAGAGCCTCGTCAAGTTTAACTTTTCTTTAATTTATAAGTTCGCCTGAGCACATTGTGCACATTGGGTGATTTTAGATGTTCTTCATCCGTCAGTCCGCGTGAGTGCTTTGTTTTTTTAAAGGAAAAAAGTTTGCATATTGTAAGAATTATAAATTTTCTATGCGCTGCAAGAAGCGAACCGAGAAGAAATTTTATGAGATAATATCCTAAATTCACAGTCTTGTGTGTTTGCCGATTCGACATACCGTAGCCGTTGAGTAGGCCCCGCATGAATTTCTAATAGTTATCACATGAAGAATTCATTTTGGAAAATTGCAAAAGCAACAAAACATCACCAACAATTAAAATGCAAAATAATTAACAAAATTCGATTTCATGTCGATCAGTGTGTACTCGTATGAGCACGCACTATACAGATGAATAGGAAGGTGAGAACATAATTTTTCACAACCTTAGACATTTCTTTTGACAGTTAAGATGTTAACATTTTGACTCAAGTAATTGGTGTACTGTAAAAAGTAAAGTGGTACAGAACTTTGTTTCAACCCAACTTCGGTGTTCAACACCAACGAGCGTTTGGTTTTCGTCATCAGCAGCAGCATTCTTTTTATTATTACTGTTATTATCATAAGGGTCATCAATATAATTGGTGGTTGTGTTGGTCGTGATGTCTTTGTCGTATGTCTCATTGCAAGGCAATGTCTTTCATGACATAAAAGAAGGACCTTGAAGTGATGATATGCATAATAGAAATGATGTCCTTCAACGTTTCTCCTTATTTACATATTCCATGAAATGCGTTGGTCAACGAAGGAAAATATTTATATTATATTTATATTAAATCAAATATTTTGACCTGATGTAAAACAGGTGAGATTCAATTTGTTTTCATTCGATAAAAACATGTCTTTGTCAGGTTAATGTGAATAAGGAGAAATGTAGACCGCGTTCAAAGTACGTTATAGAGACTTTATTGAATATTTATCAGATATTAGCAATGCATTGCCGTTGACTTTAAAACGTTTTCCGATTATAAAAACTCTTATTGTTGATGGTAACATTTTAAAAGCCCATAAATACTCAAAATCAACGAATATTTCGTACAATATTTTGAAAAATAAAGTTAGCCAATAAAAAAGCAATGTTCCTTATAGCAATAGCCAAAAGTTCACTGCTAGATGTCGTCTGGTAACAAAGATTTAAAGCGATACAAAATGCTCGTTATTATTTTTGTGTGTCACATATATGTGAATTTCCGGCTACGATATCCGAACATTAACGAGCAAACGCGAGATCGGCTTCGGGCAACTTCGGAAGCATAACGTAGTTCTTCCGACGCTGCCCGCAGCCAGTCTCGCATTCGCTCGTAAATGGTCGGATATCGTGGCGGGAAATCAACATGGAACAATATGTCGCACAAAAAATAAAAACATGGAATCCGGATAGTGCCATCTATAATCTCGCCATTCTTTCATCAAGGGCGACACACGACACACGAAGCGATACACGATATTTTACGCGACAGTCGCGGCGACGCACGATATTTTGCGCGATACACGAAGCGACGCGCGAAAATGTACCACGAAATATCGCCCTTGTGTAGGTAGCCCAAAAGGCGATATATCGTGTTAAATATATCGTGCGTCACCGCGACGGTCGCGCAAAATATCGTGCGTCGCCGCGACTGTTGTGCAAAATATATTGCGTCGCCGCGAGTGTCGCGCAAAATATCGTTACATCGCTTCGTGTGTTGTGTCTCGCGTTCAAAGGGCGACGCACGAAACACGACGCGACGCACGATCTTTTGCGCGACAATCGCGGCGACGCACGTTATTTTATTATTCAAATATCGCCCATTTTATCCAAATCTCGTGTATCGCGGTCTAATTTCAGACCGCGACACACGACGCACGAAGCGTTACTCGATATTTGTATTCTATACATAGATGGTGACGTCACTACGTTATTGTCACCTCTATTCTTAGACGCATCACATTCCCCTGGTTTGGGGAATTATGCTTTCGCCAAAGTAGTTCTGCGTAGGAATGAACATGTTTATATTGAAAGAAAAATCGTTTTTATTGTGTGTTTAAAACGGAATATTGTTTAAAAAATGTTATTTAATTATGTTTAATGTGATTTTGAATCTCTATTAAGCCTGATAGCGATTATCAGAAGCATGATTACCAGACCTTCTTTCGCATTCACTTTTCGTTCGTAAAAGAAGTGCTACCCACAATTCCTTTTGCGTTAGTACACAGGTCAGAAAGACCGGTGTGTACACAATGCGATATTTTGCGCGACAGTCGCGGCGACACGCGATATTTGTACTGTTCAAATATCGCTGTAATAATATCGCCTGTCGACTGTCGCGTTTTCCAAAAATCAGGGGAGACAAAAAGGGGATATTTATACCTCATCAAGCATGTGCATCATGTCGTATATATATCTTTTGATATAATATTATGTTATAATAATATTCCGATCAGCAATTAAAATGTATATTAATGATAAAGCAAGCTATTCGCTTCTTATGCTTCAATCTGGCCATAAATAAACATTTAATATATCCTAAATATTTTGTATAAACGTTTATTTGATGATAGGAAAATCGCTTGGAATAACGATTTTGAATATAACACTGAGTTCCCTAGGTTGAGTTATTAGCTGCTCGATTCTACGGTTCAACGTGCATTACGTGCTTTTTGTTTAAATCATATTAGACATGCACAAAGTAACAGTGAGAACTTTATCAGAATGTAATAGTCATTAATAGTATATCTGGAACCCTGTTAAGCAATATGGAACAAACGTTTTGCGCCCTTCGAAAGCGTTTTTCTTAGCCAATATAAATATTATAAAATTGGTGTTTGCAAAGTATGCAGTTTTATTTATGCCGATACTGTATTTGATAAAGCATTATAAAAAGTATTTAAAAGGTAAAAGGCACTCGTGATTAAATTCCTACGCATCTATACTCCTTAGTGTGGGTTATTCGACAACATACCCTGATAGAAAAATATTATTTCATAAGTATATGAAGCCTTGTGCTAACATGGTTCTAAGCCTCACATGATAAACTTGATCTTTATATGCATGATAAACTTGATCTTTATATGCATGATAATCTTGATCTTTATCCAAAACTCACATAATATTCTCTATATATACTATAACGGCCGTTATTCACGCGCACCACCTCTTTTTTGAGATGCATTAATAAATGAGCCAATGCTACTTCCGAGGTGGCGCTCAGGCCCGGATGTTTTTAAATTAAACGGATAATTTTACCGGGTGATAAGTTGTATATGTTTTTTCGCATTATTTTTAAAAATCGGCCAATGTAGTGCGATTCATCGATTATAAATAAATCCAAAGATGTACAGAAACACACAATCACAGGCCATTTGGAAACGTGAGGACCTTTATAAGTTGTGGTATGGTTGAATTCGTAATAGCAAATTGATGTATTTTGCCTAAGTGACGAGCAAATTCCGAGTCAATTGAATCGCTTATTACATAAAAGATTGCTTTGAACCTGTACAATTTAATACGTGCACAAAAACATCGGCTTCTTGCCGATCTAATAGATAAATTTGCAAGAGAATGAGCTAATGCCAAGGAGGTGGCGCTCAGAATAGGAGGTGGCGCCAATGCACATATATAGCTGTTTTAAAGCGAAACATTTTATGTAATTATTTCTCTTATGATTACAGGACTTAAATTATTTTGTGTAAGTTGACTTCTCCAGCACATTTGAGTCGCTTGCGTTTTAAATCGGAAAAAGTAGTTTTCTAATAATGTCTTGATGGATTTAAACGTTCGTCTTTGTAAGATAAGAACATTTAACATGTATTATACAAAAAAAGTTAACTAAAAAGACCGAGCTATCTTTTGGAGTTGATGGTGGGAAAAACAACATATATGAGCCTTAATAAGATTCGTTGACCTTGGCCTTTTAGCATTTGAATTAAGGGACACAAATCATCGTTTCAAGAAGAAGTATTATCTTATATTAATTTCGTGAATTATCATACTGTAATGTATACAAACATATTGCTGTCGATGAACTATTTTGATAATGTTGAACATTAAGCTATTGGTTTTATTGAGTATTACACATTTTTGGTAAATATCGTACAAGTTCTATTAATGTTGGTGAATACTTAATTTAGTTGATCACTTAAATATTAAAAAAAGACATCTTATTTATTATAGAATGAGTTTATGTTCTGTAAAGATTTGGGCCTTCGTATGTACGTTGAAAAAATAAAGTAAATATTAACCTTATCCATCAAATGTACGTCATATGATAATGCCATTGCGATACGACCGTTGATTGATACATCCTGCATTGGCGCAACTTCCTATCATTTGCGCCACCTCCTTAGCATTGGCTCCATCTCTTTTAGAAAACTGCAAAATTATCTACTATATCGGCAAGCATCCACTATTTTTGTGCATGTAGCATCTAATGTATGTTGTACGCAATCGTTTGCTGCCGTAAGCGATTTAATTGGGTGGAAATGTGGTCGTCACACGGGAAAAACTCATTAAAATACGTTTTAAAACTCCACCATGCCACAACTTATAAAGGTTCTTACGTTTTTAAATGGATCAAGAATGAATGTTTCTGTACATTTTTTGATGATTTTATCTGCGCTGAATCGCACTTCATTGCCCGATTTTATAAATAATTCGAAAATGTTAAATAAAACATATAACACCTAATGACCCTGTAAAATTATCCATGAAATTCGAAACATCCGGGCCTGAGCGCCACCTCGGAAGTTGCATTGGCCTATTTATTATTGCATCTCAAAAAAGAGGTGACGCGCGTGATTAACGACCGTGACTATGCACGAATTGGAATTCCAACCACGACGAAACATAAACCAGACTGCAAAGTCCGTGACGACAACTGCACGAGCTAGTCTTAAGGGTAGACATTTTGGAATTTCAATATCTAAGTAGCTACAACAAATGCACTGATTATCTTGTGGGACGTTAATGTAGCGAAAAACAGTTATCATCTAATCAGCCTGCGTTGTAGCACACAATTTTAAGTACATGTATAAGCACGTTTTCTCATGACGCATGGCAAAGAAATCTGCACGTAGATCAATACATAAGCAATATATGTATTTGTTATAACAGCCGTACGGTTAGACAGTCCCTATAGGAAAGGCTATACGTACAGAGCCGTACGACTAGCCAATAGGATTGTGTGTTTGTCATGCATTATTAGGTATCAATTTTGTGTAATCGCTCCGACAAGTCACTCGATTTCGTAAACCGTTTTTTGGTGAAAGTGGTTAGCATTCGATACAATCGTATTGTTAGCATTCGCTACAATCATAGGCAAGACGTTGAATTGGTTACATTCTGCCTATTTGGCATGTTCAACCCCTTGTCTATATATTATATATCATATATGATTTTTTTTGTGCCGTGTCCCTATGGATACAATCGTTTAAAAAACCGTTATTTAAATTTTAAAATCAATATAAAATAACGGATGGAATAACAAAAAAAAGGACGGAATAGCACATCGTTGTTATTTTATTATTATAAACAATCAATCGATATTTGTATTATCCGAACTGAGTGCGACGTGTCGTTAACATTATGTTCGATTCTTTCGTTGAGTTGCGGTTAATTGTTTTGATCACCGTTGGCTGAGACTGAATGTGGACGCCATTTTGTTATTACGTAACGCGTTGGCCGTAACGGCACGTGCTTAAGCTCCGAGGCCGATTATCGATTATCCACATTTTGCCCTGCAGGACCAAACGTGATAATCACCTTGCTTTGACCAATAATCACATGCATTCGAGTAAATTGTGTTACTATATATAGTAACATAAGTATTAATAAAAATATATCCTTGAAAATATATATCAAAATTATGTTCATTTAATTAATTTGAACTCGGTTTACTAATGCTAGAATAATCTTTTATAAGTGTGTCGAGGGCATCCATATTGATAATAAATGGTTAAAAAATACTGTAACACCGTTTAAACAACGCGACAGTCGACAGGGTATATTATTACAGCGATATTTGAACAGTGCAAATATTGCATGTCGCCGCGACTGTCGCGCAAAATATCGAGTATCGCTTCGTGCGTCGTGTGTCGCTGTCTGAAATTAGACCGCGATACACGAGATTCGAATAATATGAGCGATATTTGAATAATAAAATATCGTGCGTCGCCTCAACTGTCGCGCAAATATCGTGCGTCGCTTGATGTTTTGTGCGTCGCCATTTGAACGCGAGACACGACACAC
Organism: Dreissena polymorpha; assembly: GCF_020536995.1. Lineage (NCBI taxonomy): Eukaryota > Metazoa > Mollusca > Bivalvia > Myida > Dreissenidae > Dreissena > Dreissena polymorpha. The sequence continues at coordinate 6,200,758 of NC_068359.1, read as the reverse complement.
GAAGCTATAGACGATTTTTTGCTGCGCGGCAGTCGCGGCGACGCACGATATTTTGCGCGACAGTCGCGGCAACGCACGATATTTTACGCGACAGTCGCGGCGACGCATGATATTTTTTGCGATAGTCGCAGCGACGCACGATATTTAACTCGACAGTCGCGGCGACGCACGATATTTTGCGCGATAGTCGCAGCGACGCACAACATTTTGCGCGACAGCCGCAGCGACGCACGATATTTTGCGCGACAGTCGCGGTGACGCACGATATTTTGCGCGACAGTCGCGGCGACGCACGATATATTTAACACGATAAATCGCCTATTGGGCTACCTACACAAGGACGATATTACATGGTACATGGTACGTCGCTTCGTGTATCGCGCAAAATATCGTGTATCGCTTCGTGTGTCGCCCTTGATGAAAGAAGGGCGATATTATAGATGGCTTTATCCGGATTTCGTATAAACACGAGCATTTTGTATCTCGTTAAATCTATGTTACCTTTCTGCACTTGCAGACTTTTCTAACGCATCATTTAATCATATCAATATAGCTCTCTTATTTTTTAACGGCTTGTGTTGAAATTTGGACCAAGAATAATTCAAAACATATCTGTGAATTAATGAAAAGTTAAAGTTAAACAACATAAAATAAAACTTAACAAATTAAAAACATAACTTCAAAAGTTACATTTGCAAACTCGTACAACGTTAAATTATAACAATGTGAAACATATCCGCATAAACTTACACGTCTTAATAAGGGTTATGTTTTTTGTCTGTAAAAACTTATATAGAATTATGAAATTGTAATTAAAAGGGAATAACATATATATAGCCTTTTACTACACTTGGTGATTTTTCTAACGCAACACTTTTAAAACTTACATATCTCAGTAATGAGTAAATATTTTTATTTAAAAATTTCACATGTGATCATTTGACTACAATATGTGCAAGCTAACGATTAAATCATTCATCCGTGACGATCGGACGCTTTAGCAAGTGGAAAAGGTAGCCTGTCAAATGCAAAATGCGCGATTTGTCTCCTGCATATACATACGAGCTATATTGTTTTGTAAATTGCTTTAATGTTTTCCTTGTGTAAGAACCCACCTAAAATTATTAAATTGAAATAAAACTAGAATTAAATCGCGTTTCAACATTTCCACGTGCACAAATATGGAACCACACCTACCCCACGTGCTAAAGCATCCAATCGTCGATGAATGATATTATCGTGAGCCTGCATAGAAAGTAGTCAAATGATCGTATGTAAAATTTTAAATCAAAATCTTTACTTATAACTGAGATATTCAAGTTTGAAAAGTGATGCGTTAGAAAAGTCCTCAGGTACACATCTAGCGTTGGTTTTTTGGCTATTGTTATAAGGAAGTCTGATATTTTTATGGGTTAACTTTATTTTAGGAAATATGTTGCGAAATATTCGTTGATTTTGCGTATTTATGTTACTTTAATGTGAAGTTACATTTAAGTGACTTAATCATATCATATCAAATTTAAGGCGTTTCAAACTTAGTGAACGTGTTCATTAAGTTCTGTGTAAAAAAACGTTCTGATTGAGCTCTTTAATTGTATCGTTGTTAACGGGGTTTATGTGATTTCCTTGTATATATTAAGACATTTTATTATATTTTCCTCTGAACCAGCAAGCCTAGACGTTAGGTATTTGTAATGTCACATCGAACAGTGGTCCTCTACAAAGTGACAGAAGTGGCCTCATCTCGGGATTCACCGGTTTTACATTAACTTATACAGTCTAAAACACAAATCCCGTGATTTTATATTTGTTATCGGGAGCCACTGGGTATATTTAGTCTTACATAGAGACACCCTTTACAATTGTTCTTGTTTGAAACCGCCCATTACTTTCGTTGAAGTATGAAGCATGATCTAGAGGTCATCTACAAGTTCAAATGATATCCCTAGAGTCAAAGATAACCACTTCACAAATATCACATTTTTAATATAGATGTACAACACAATAACCTATTAAATAACCTATTCAATCGTCTCTTCAACAACAACGTCCAGGGCGCTGATATAAAGTATGTAATATCAGATATTGATCCTGTACAAAGTTTGGTAAAAGGTGTTCGTTTAAACTGGACGCGACCCAGGTGTCAAATATTTACTTAGACTTAAAAGCAAAATAACACAAACTTTCTTCTCTTAATGGCAAGACCCATAGGTGTTATAGTTAGTATGTAACACCAGATGGTGTTTTGTACGAACTTAGACAAACTTAACAGGATATTTAAAATATGGCCCATAAGACCCATAGGACGGACCTCAAGTTGCGTACCATTGAGTTACAGTTTCTAAGATGAGCTCTCACGGTTTCTCTCGTTGCGTCTTGTGAAATTCGATACTTTTTATTTAGTTGCTCACAATCTAATATATTTGTATTTTGCTTACAGGGTGTCTGGGGTTATTTACGGATCCATATGGCGTCATCACAAGCCCGAACTACCCACAGAATTATTCACACGACACTTCTTGTGAATGGGTCATCAGGGCACAAGAAGGCAAACGGATCAAAGTGCATACTTGTCATTTTTATCACTTTATTGTTAGAGTCGAATAATAGGCAGTTTTTGTTAAAGGGATCTTTTCACGATTTGGTAAATTGACAAAATTGAAAAAAGTTGTTTCAGAATCGCAAATTTTCGGTTTAGTTATGATATTTGTGAGGAAACAGTATCACTGAACATTTACCATGGTCTAATATAGCTATTTTATGCATCTTTTGACGATTTAAAAACCTAAAAATTATAAAGCGTTGCAAAGCGAAACGATTGAATAGTTTGGAGAGTTCTGTTGTTGTCGTTTATATTTGTGAAACTACGAAGATTGCTTATATAATGTATAAAATACGCCTGCCATGTATGCTTGGCAGAGTAGCTCAGTTGGCTAATGCGTTTTTACTTCAGGATTCCGGGGACCACTAGTTCGAGCCCTACTGAGGACTACTTTTTTTTCCTTTTTTTAAATTTTATTTTTTACTGTAGCTTTTAAAATTTAATGTTAACATTTATCAATATAAAGCATTTAATGACAAACTTCAAAACATGCCAAAATTTGTGAAAAGGCCCCTTTAAAACATGTGTGTGCTTTAATAAAGTACATATTCTTGATAATGTTTTCAAAACAAACGCGCTTGCATGGTTCCTCATAAGGCATATTGATATAAAGTTATGCAAGTGTAATTGTTGTTATCATCAAGCATTGAGCATTGCAAACGTTATGCTCCCTTTCTCCATTTAGAACTTTCACAATTGAAATATGGTACGTTATGTGACATGCAGCATAATGGGTATTTCGTCACTTATTAGATATGACCCTATTCGTGAAATCTAAGCTATTAATTATGTGTTTTAAATTGTGAGCGTTATGCTTACGCTATGCTAGAAACGATAACTGCAAGTCTACTACGCTAGGAACGATAACCACTGTCTGTCTACACTACCTGCAGTAAAATTATGCAGACGACGAATGCTAGGAGCGTCTGCTCTGCTACTGCAGTGTGTGTATTTAATCAATAGTGTTTACCAGCTTGTAAGAAGACATTGACCAGTCTAGTGTTTATCATTGAAATCTGTACATATTAGCTGCTTTCAGGGAAAACGGGGCTGAATGCATGTCAAATAACATTAGCCTGTGCCCACTGATTACCCTGTGCAATGCGCACAAGCTAATCAAGGGTGACACTTTTTGATTTGTTATGGTGTTTTTCGTTAAAAGACAGTCTCTGGTACAGGGGTGACTATTTATGCATATGCATTAAGCCCTATTTTCCCAAAATGAAGCTTAAATTATCTTTTTATTAATGATTTGAAAAAAACAAAAAAACATCTCAACCTGCGCTTTAAGACACACTCTTTATGAATTTGAATGGGGAGTGTTCATTTCAAACTTGCGATATAAAAAGCTTTAACATAATTTTGAAAACCAAGTTGCGTCTCAGATTATACAATAGCGAACAACTTCAGCGCCTTCATCGCTTTGATTTTTAGATACAAAATCTCATCGCAATAAATTCACACTCAATCAATATATCGCGATTGCTTTTCAGCTGGATTTTACATCCTTTGAAATGGAATATCATTCTTCGTGCAACTATGACTACCTACATATCTTCAATGGACCAAGCACCTCCTACCCCTCGATCGGAAAATTCTGCGGGACAACAACACCAAGTGGATTCAGGTCTCAGTCGAATAGTGTATACTTTGTCTTCAAAACAGACTATACCTACACATTTCGTGGTTTCAGCCTGACCTACCTGTTCTTCACACAAGGTGGGAATCGTTTGAAGAATTCTTTTAATGTTACTGGTCTTTTACAGATTTTTTTATTTCAACTTCATTAGTTCAGGATTTTGCAGGTAAAATGTATGAAAGGTGTCATATTGTACACCTAGCAGAAACAATATAAAATACGGGATCGTTTCAAAAATGTTTTCAGTGGTTCTTCAGTCCATTTCTTGCCCTAACAGCAATTACGAGACTTCTAGGTTTATGCTTGCTTTGTTTAATATTCGTACATATGTAAATTGTATGGCTAAAATAAAACAATACTGGTAAATAACAAACAAAAGGATATCAACTTAGATGTAATATTGGGGTATTAATGTTACTATACTTATTCATTTATTGCTTTAATGTTTAAAATGATGTGTACATCAGAATTCAAATAATAAAGTCTGCATACTTTTTAATCTGCTGATACAACATCCGATAACATTAACAATATTATATTATAACAATAGACAAACGATTATCAATTCTTACTTAAAATTGATATTCTCAATACAAATAATAAAAGTTTACAGTTGATCTGTAAAGTGTAAAAATCTATTATGAGAACAAAAGTCATACTTGAAACATGACCAGAACAAGCACGCTCTGAAAAAAATGGCCGAGAGCGGACCTTAAATACTGTTTCCAATTGTATTGGCTGTTATTGCGGTTTGGATTTCTTGGAATTACAACAGGACATTTCCTAATATCCTGGACATTTGGGGTGTTTCTAACTGATCCTTGTCCTCACCAACATATCTTGGTTATGGAATGTTCGAGAAATGTGACCAACATTCGGATGTTCTTTATATAATAATGGGGATTGCACTAGACCGAGCACTTATTTTAGACAAATCAATAACCTGGTTTGAAAGTCTTGTATATCTTGTATAATGAAAGCCTTACATCTCTTTTGAAGCTTCCTGCTTAAAGCATTTTTCTGTTGTAGGTTTATATATATATTTATTTGGCTTGGCCAAATAAAATCATTTATAATCGATAATTGATAAATACCCAATTGTTTTTGTAATGCGTATGGTTATATATTGTACAATAATTATGTTTACTATATATGAGTAATTTAATACTCACTTAATTAGTTACAAATAAAAGTGCTTAAATGATTATTTATTGGTACCACAT
>NC_068359.1:6142794-6192794 GCF_020536995.1 Dreissena polymorpha | reverse complement strand
ACTACTACTACTACTGCAACTACTACAACTACTACAACTGCTACTACTACTTCTTCTACTACTACAACAACAACAACTACTACTACTACTACTACTACTACTACTACTACTACTACTACTACTACTACTACTACTACTACTACTACTACTACTACTACTACTACTGCTGCTGCTGCTACTACTACTACTACTACTACTACTACTACTACTACTACTACTACTACTACTACTACTACTACTACTACTACTACTACTACTACTACTACTACTACTACTACTACTGCTACTACTACTATATCAAATTTCATCGGGTAACTTAGGAAATTAAGACCTAACAACCCAACTTTTGTGCAGTAATTCAATGCTTTATTTTCGCGGACGATATTAGTGTTCGGCGCTTTTTGGATCTGGTATTTACTGGTTTTTCTCTCTTTAGCAATAGACTTCTAAAAAAAGACATTCTACAATCTCCGCGCGAGTTTTAGAGTAGATATTAAGGTCCGCGCGATTTATTGATCCAGCGTTTTCTACATGGTTGAAAGAAAATTGTTCCGACGGAAAATAAATGACAGTTCCGCGCTTTTTAGATTTCGATTTTATGTAGAGTTTTATGGCAAATTGTTCCGACGTAAACATTGTTAAGTTCCGCGAAAATGTTGATTCTGTACTCTTTACTGGTATTGGTTTTTCGCGGAAAGTATAAGTTTCGCGAAAAATGAAAATCCTGATAGTTACTATATAATTGTATGTATTTAAGAGGGGGTCCCCACAGGCTTTCCATAGGTAGAGCCTTGCCAAGTTTAACTTTTCTTCCACTTATGAAATATAGTTATTAGTTTACCTGGCCACCTAGTGATCATGGGGAGCTTTAAGAAAACTATGATGTTTTTCAGCCGTCATGAAATTTTATCAGAACATTTTTTTCCAATCTTTCATTTCTTTTGATGATTTTTTTAAACCATTTGATCGCCAATATGCATTGTACAGTTGAATACAAACATCGCTGGAATACAAAGAAATTAAATTACAGTACAAGCAGTCATGTTAGAATAATGTATGCAAAGGCTATACAATATACAACACACAAATACTAATAAATATGAAGGTAAATTAGTATTACAAAGAGATTCGTCCAATACCCACAAACTTTTATAACTATTGGTTAAATGCGTTTTTTGTGTAACTGCAGAGGCTATTTTGCAGCTACTTCGGAGACCATGAATTGTAGGTGTTACCATTATACGTCTACAGTTTTTTTCCAATCTTGGTTGATTTGTAAAAGGATTATGGAATCAATAAAAAAAACTTAAGATTGTTAAGTCTGTGATGAGTGAGGGCTTTTGGTCCTATTGTTTTGTAATAAGAATTATATTAAATAACTGTACTACATGTGTGTGTTTATATTTCAACTGCGTAATGAAGGGGTGAATGTCAAAAAACAAATCATTACTAAACACTAAATAAAGCCAGGTTTCCCAATCACGATCAAATTAATCCGTTTTAGAATTGTATGCTGAGGACTGGTTTTCACTAACGATACGTATCCTTGCGCAACCGGGGAAACACTGTAAAATGCAATGACGATGAACATTTCTATGTTATATTTTCAAAAAAAAAACGCTTACTGAAAATGTGTAATTTTAAACACGGTAATTTGCCTAAATGTGTGTTTAATGGTCTGACGTTATTTTTTGCATGGATATTAACTTATATTGTGGCTAAAATTAAAATATCTTATAATTATACATGATATATTGATGCGGGGGGATGGGGATTTCATAGTATGTATGTCTCGTTCTGCACCATAGCTAGGCGCACACGCCGTAGTCTCAAATGGGAATATGTATGTCTGTCTGTGTATCTGGTTGTTCACACACCTTTCTCCCTATATATAAATTATCGACTGTGAACGAGTATCTATTAATAGATCCTAGAAATAGGAAATGACGTTGTTGTGAAATATAATTATCTCCCTGTTAATACACAAATATATTCATGATTTCACTGTATCTTCCTGATCCAACGGATTTCCGCGGTGTCTCTAACATAGTGTGAGGGTAGTTTAGAATCCTTATCGGATCTTGCCCTAACACAACTATGGTTTCATGTTTGTAAATAAGTGTCTATGTATGTAACATTGTCCATTCTGTGTATGTAAAAATTGTTCCCACGTCGAGATGTGTTGCGGTGTAAGTGCGAGATATATAACTGTGAATGAACCATCTTTTTTTGGGGGGATGGGGATTTCATAGTATGTATGTCTCGTTCTGCACCATAGCTAGGCGCACACGCCGTAGTCTCAAATGGGAATATGTATGTCTGTCTGTGTATCTGGTTTACACCTTTCTCCCTATATATATATATATATATGTTTATAGAATCCGATGAAACAAAGCTTCTTTCAATATGGGGATTTTTTTTACTTTTTGCAAAACAAAGAACACCATGTCTTTGCATCATTACCATCATTTGAAACTTGGCCAGTGCCTCTAGTTCTTTGAATCATGTACATGTTGACAGTGACGTTAGATGCATTTGGAAGAGTTGACTCTTAGGGTTAATCTCACATATGAAATTTTCGCCAGGCTACAAGACACCGGCTTTAGATATAAAGGCATGCGAAAATAAATGTCCAGCTTTCAAAACACTGTTGACTTATTTAAGTCCTGAAGAATTTCCTCTGTTGTAGGAATAGGGTATCTTTTCCTTATCACTGCTTTATTGGCTCGTCTCATGTCCACACACAACCTTACATCTCCGTTTGATTTCGATACACCCATTTACTTGTACCTTCCACCTTTTGAATATTATCCATGGATGAAAACTAATTCTTCGATCTTCTTCTCAAGTTTCTCACGAAAGTTATTCGGAACACGTCGTAATCCTTGCACAACTGGTTGAAAATGTTCATCAATATCAATGTGTTATTGATAATCCTTCAGTTTTCGGTAATTTCTGGTTGACTTACCTAATGGGGCTGGTCCATAACTTTAAAGTCGCGCCAGTCAAAAATCATAAAAAGTGACATTTTAAGTTATGGTAGCCAGAACTTCATTGAAGGTTTCCACATTTAAAGCGGGTATATACGATTTTTTTTATATGTGTTTAATTGTAATATATTGATAAAATATGTTACAATAACACAAAATAGGCAAGAAAAATGATACGTTAAAGCCGAATTTCATAAAATGCAGCAAAGACAATTTAGCGCCCCGAGCCGATAGTGACGTACATATTTTGTACAATAACCGAAGCATTCGTCTTTGTATTATAAACCGTTAAACTACGAGTAAAATATAGAAAAAAGCTTGGCAACGACGAGTTATTTGAAACGCATCAAACCTCTGGACCCTTGCAGCTTGATACAAGATTTTTTTAAATCACCAAATACATGTAAGGAAAACAAAAGAGCTTTAGAGTGGGACCAATTTCGACCATAGGGTCATAATTTGAGAGGACCACTATACCAAATGTTACATGCCAAGTACCAAACCTTTGCGCATTGAGGTTTAGAAAAGACGATTTTGAAACAGCTCGCTTTATACATATAACAAAAAACATGTTGTAGTATCGTATCATGTTACGAGTATTGGTCTAAGGGAAGTTATTCAGTTATACTGTTACAAGGATTATTGTTAGAGTTGCATCCCCTGATATGAACATGTATAGAGAACGCTTATTTAAAGCGGGTATATACGATTTTGTCAAATATTTATGAATTTATATAAACTGTGTAAAAACGTATTATATATATATTTCAATATAAATTAAAATAAAAGTTAAGAAGAACATGTGTCGAAAAATGCGAAATAAGCCAGATATTTAATTCTGAAATTGAAAACGGCTGTACAGCCGAATTCGCCAGCATGTATACCATACATGTACGATGTGCATCTAAACTTACGAGTGTGGTATTCAACCAAGTTTAATAAATGTATGCCCCATAAAATCGTAATTAGCCTCAGCCTGAAGTTGACTAGCTTTCGTTATATGCATACATTAAAACGTGTAATGCAGTTTGATATGAATAGTGATGATATTACGCTTTTTAGTTTTAAGTTTTAATGACAAATAGATGTTTTGTGTAACAATTTTGGCCATGGTTCAGTTTAAGCGCCCTTAAACCGTTTTTAAACCCCAATGCTATGTTTTGCATTAAACGTTTAAAGGCTGCGAACCCAGCTCTTGAGTGTCCGCTTGCGAAAATACATGTTAAAACGTGTTTTCGGGCGCCACATGATTGATTTACTATTCTTCACTTTATTGATAGTAATGCAACCGCGTTCGCACAAAAAGTTCCATTGTAAGTGGGTGTAATTTATAACAATGATTGTACATTTGTTTTTGTGTTAATAAGTTGTTCGGAAAACATTAATTTAACGATTGAAGCATATTAAGTCATTAATAAAACGCCTTCAATACATATCAAGTAATATACGGATTAATCGCAGAACTGTTTTACCACCGAAGTCAGTCGTTAACAAATCGGGAAAATCTCTAGAATTCCCTCCGTGAACGTTGATGACTATGGTTATGTTTTATGCTATTACAATGAAAAATCAGTTTGCATCTTTTAATAATTATATATTTCTTATGCGCTGCAAGAAGCGAATCGAGAAGAAATTGTATGAGATAATATCCTAAATTCACAGTCTTGATTTTGCCGATTTGATATACCGTTGCCTTTTAGTAGGCAACGCATAAATTTCTCATAGTTATCACATAAAGAATTTATTTTGGAATAATTAGAAAACGCAACAAAACATCACAAAAATCAAAATGCAAAATACTTAACTAAATTCGATTACATTTCGATCAATAGGTACTCTTATGAGCATGAAATATACAGATGAATATGAAGATGGGAACTTAATTTTTCACAACCTTAGTCATTTCTTTTGACAGTTAGGTTGTTATCATTTTGACTCAAGTAAATGGTGTACTGTAAAAAGTCGGTACAGAACTTTGTTTCAACCCAACTTGGGTGTTCAACACCAACGAGCGTTTGGTTTTCATCATCAGCAGCAGCATTGTTATTATTATTACTGCTATTATCATAAGGGTTAGAACATAATTGGTGCTTGTGTTAGACATGATGTCTTTGTCGTGTGACTTATTGCAAGGCAATGTCTTTCATAACATAAATAAACGACCTTGAAGTGATTATATGAATAAAACAAATGATCTCCTACTAATGCAACTAGTGTTTCTCCTTAATTATATATTCCATGAACTGCGTTGGTCAACGTGGGTGATAGAATGGAAAATATTTATATTAAATCAAATAATTTGACATGTTGTAAAACAGGTGAGATTCGCTTTTGTTATTCGATAAAAACATGTTTTGTCATGGTTACTTTGGATAAGTAGAAATGTAGACCGCGTTCAAAGTACGTATTAGAGACCTAATTGAATATTTATAAGATATCAGCCATGCAATGCCGTTGGCTTTTAAACGTTTTCCGATTATAACAACTCTTTCTGTTGATGGTAAAATTTTAATGTGAACTAACATTTAGGTGACTTAATCATATCATATCAAATTAAAGGCGTTTAACTTAGTGTAATTGTTCATTAAGTTCTGTGTAAAAAAACGTTCTGAATGAGCTCTTTAATTGTATCGTTGTTAACGGGGTTTTTGTGATTTCCTTGTATGTATTAAGACATTTTATTATATTTTCCTCTAAACCAGCAAGCCTAGACGTTAGGTATTTGTAATGTGACATCGAACAGTGGTCCTCTACAAAGTGACAGAAGTGGCCTCATCTCGGGATTCACCGGTTTTACATTTACTTATACAGTCTAAAACACAAATCCCATGATTTTATATTTGTTATCGGGAGCCACTAGTAATATTTAGTCTTACATAGACAAACGCTTTAAAACTTAACAATTGTTCTTGTTTGAAACCGCCCATGACTTTCATGAAGTAGGATGCATGATCTAGAGGTCATCTACACCGAATGCTCAAATGATATCCCTAGAATCAAAGATGCACACTTCACAAAGATTACATTTTTAATATGGATGTACAATACAATAACCGATTAAATAGCCTATTTAATCGTCTCTTCAACAACACTGTCCAGGGCGTTCATATTAAGTATGTAATATCAGATATTGGTCATGTACAAAGTTTGGTAAAAATGGTCGTTTAAACTGGCCGCGACCCAGGTGTCAAATGTTTACTTAGACTTATAAGCAAAATAACACAACCTGTCTTCTCTTAAGCGCAAGTCCGATAGTTGTTATAGTTTGTATGTAATATCAGATGGTGGTTTTGTACAAAATTAGACATACTTAACAGGATATTTAAACTATGACTCATTCTTGAAAAGTAGACTCAGAGGACGGACCTCAAGTTGCGTACCATTGAGCTACAGTTTCTAAGATGAGCTCTCAAGGTTTCTCTTGTTGCGTCTTGTGAAAGTCGATACTTTGTATTCAATTACTCACAATCTTATATCTTTACATATTTTTACAGGGTTTCTTGGGGAATTTACGAATCCATATGGCGTCATCACAAGCCCTAATTACCCGTTGGATTATGAAAACTACACTGATTGTGAATGGGCCATCAGGGCACAAGAAGGCAAAAGGATCAAAGTACATACTTGACTTTTTATCACTGTATTAGTAGTTTCAAATAATAGACAGCTTGTTATGTTTGACCGTTACTTTAAGTGTTTAAAGCGATAAATGTGCAATGTTTTTGTTAAAACATGTTAAGGCTTTTATAAAGTACATATTCTTATAATGTTCTCAAAACAAACGCGCATGCATGGTTCCATATCAGGCCTTTTGATATAACGTTATGCATGTGTAATTGTTGTTATCATCAAGCATTTAGCATTGCAAACGTTATGTTCCCTTTCTCCATTTAGAACTTTAACAATTATAATATGGTACGTTATGTGACATTCAAAATATTGGGTATTTCGTCACTTATTAGATACGATCCTATTCGTGAAATCTAAGCTGTTATGTGGTTTGTTTTTTCAGGAACAAAGTCTCATCGCATAAATAAATTCACACTCGATCAATATATTGTGATTGCTTTTCAGTTGGACTTCACTTCATTTATAACGGAGAATAACCATGACTGCCTAGAGATCTTCAATGGACCAAGCACCTCCTACCCCTCCATCGGAAAATTCTGCGGGAGCGCAACACCAAGTGGATTCAGGTCTCAGTCGAATAGTGTATACTTTGTCTTCAAAACAGACGGCAGCGTTACAAATCGGGGTTTCAGCCTGACCTACATGTTCTTCACACAAGGTGGGAATCGTTTAAAGAATTCTTTTAAATGTTACTGGTCTTTAACAGATTTAATTAGTTCAACTTAAATAGTTCAGGATTTTGCAGGTAAAATGTATGAAAGGTGTCATATTTTACACCTAGCAGAAACAATATAAAATACTGGATCGTTTCAGAAATGTTTTCAGTTGTTCTTCAGTCCATTTCTTGCCCTAAGAGCAATTGCGAGATATCTAGGTTTAGGTTTGCTTTGTTTAATATTTGTACATAGGTAAATTGTGTGGCTCAAATAAAACAATAATAGTAAATAACAAATAAAAGGTATCAACTAAGATGTAATATTGGGGTATTAATGTTACTATACTTATTCATTTATTGCTTTAATGTTTAAAATGATGTGTACATCAGAATTCAAATAATAAAGTCTGCATACTTTTTAATCTGCTGATACAATATCCGATAAAATTAACAATATTATATTATAACAATTATAACAATAGACAAACGATTATCAATTCTTACTTAAAATTGATACTCTCAATACAAATAATAAAAGTTTACAGTTGATCTGTAAAGTGTAAAAAATTATTATAAGAACAAAAGTCATACTTGAAACATGACCAGAATAAACACGCTCCTGAAAAAAATGGCCGAGAGCGGACCTTAAATACTGTTTCCAATTGTATTAGCTGTTATTGTGGTTTGGATTTCTTTGGATTACAACAGGACATTTCCTAATATCCTGGACACTTGGGGTGTTTCTAACTGATCCTTGTCCTCACCAACATATCTGGGTTATGGAATGTTCGAAAAATGTGACCAACATTCGGATGTTCTTTATATAATAATGTGGATTGCACTAGACCGAGCACTTATTTTAGACAAATCAATAACCTGGTTTGAAAGTCTTTTATATCTTGTATAAAGAAAGCCTTACATCTCTTTTGAAGCTTCCTGCTTAAAGCATTTCTTTGTTGTAGGTTGATATATATTTATTTGGCTTGTGCCAAATAAAATCACTTATAATCGATAATTGATAAATACCCAATGGTTTTTGTAATGCGTATGGTTATATATTGTACAATAATTATGTTAAATATAAATGAGTAATTTAATACTCACTTAATTAGTCACAAATAAAAGTGCTTAAATGATTATTTACCACATGTATATGCAAAGTCAGTTTATATATTTTGTTCCATAATGCCTCATCGGGTAGATATGGAAAGCCTTCGGGGACCCCCGCTAAAATACATATAATTATATAGTAACAATCGGGATTTTCATTTTTCGCGGAATTTTCATACACGTAGGAATCTCGGGAATCCATATAATCGCGGAACTGTGCAAATCATCGTAGAAAAGCGGATTCAAAAATCGCGCGGAACGTTCATTCAATCCACATCTTCGCGAACTGTGCAAAAATCGCGCGTAACTTTCGTATCTTCTGTGGGAACAATTGCCAATTAGACAACGTACAATAAGTGGGGTCTAAAAATCGCGTGGATTTTTCATATCTTCCATCGGAACAATTTAACATTGAACTACTGTACAAAAGTCGGGTTCCTATGTTTAAGGTGGGTTGCTAATGATCAATCGCGCGGAAGATTCATTACTACTACTACTACTACTTTACTACTAAGAAGAGGACGGACGATTACTACTACTAAGCAAGTACCTACTACTACTACTACTACTACTACTACTACTACTACGACGACTACTACTACTATACGACTACTAACTACGACTACGACGACGACGGACGACTACGACTACTACTACTACTACTACTACTACGACGACGACGACTACTACTACGACTACTACTTACTACTACTACGACTACTATTACTACTACTACTACAAATACACTACTACTACTACTACTACTACTACTACTACTACTACTACTACTACTACTACTACTTCTCCTACTACTACTACTACTACTACTACTACTACTACTACTAACTTCTAACTACTACTACTACTACTACTACTACTACTACTACTACTACTACTACTACTACTACTTTCTTTCTTTAGCAATAGACTTCTAAAAAAAGACATTCTGAAATCTCCGCGCGATTTTAGAGTAGATATTAAGGTCCGCGCGATTTATTGATCCAGCGTTTGTTTCTACAGGGTGAAAAAAAAATTGTTTCGACGGAAATAATGAAAGTTCTGCGCTTTTTAGGTTTCGATTTTATGTAGAGTTTTATGGCAAATTGTTCCGACGTAAACATTGTTAAGTTCCGCGAAAATGTTGATTCTGTACTCTTTACTGGTATTGGTTTTTCGCGGCAAGTATAAGTTCCGCGAAAAATGAAAATCCTGATAGTTACTATATAAGTGTATGTATTGTAGAGGGGTCACCGCAGGCTTTCCATACGTAGAGCCTTGCCAAGTTTAACTTTTCTTCCACTTATGATATATAGTTATTAGTTTGCCTGATCACCTAGTGATCATTGGGAGCTTTCAGAAAAGATGTTTTTCAGCCGTCATGAAACTTTATCAGAACATTTTTTCCAATCTTTCATTTCTTTTGATGATTTTTTAAAACCATTTGTTCGCCAATATGCATTGTACAGTTGAATACAAACATCGCTGGAATACAAAGAAATTAAATTACAGTACAAGCAGTACAAGCAGTCTTGTTAGAATAATGTATGCAACGACTTTACAAAATACAACACAAAAATACTAATAAACATGAAGGTAAATTAGTATTACAAAGAGATTCGACCAATTCCCACGAACTTTTATAACTATTGGTTAAATGCGTTTTTTTGTGTAACTGCAGAGGCTATTTTGCAGCTACTTCGGATACCATGAATTGTAGGGGTTACCATTCTACGTCTACAGTTTTTTTTTCCAATCTTGGTTGATTTGTAAATGGAATATGGAATCGATAGAAAAAACTTAAGTTAGTTAAGTCTGTGATGAGTAAGGGCTTTTGGTCATATTGTTTTGTAATTAGAATTATATTAAATAACTGTACTACATGCCTGTGTTTATATTTCAACTGCGTAATGAAGGGGTGAATGTCAAAATACAAATCATTACTAAACACTTAATTAAGCCAGGTTTCCGAATCAGGATCAAATTAATCCGTTTTAGAATTGTATGCTGAGAACTTGTTTTCACTAACGATACGTATCCTTACGCAAACGGGGAAAAACTGTAAAACGCAATGACGATGATATTTCTATGTTATATTTTCAAAAAAAAAATACGCTTACTGAAAATGTGTAATTTTAAACACGGTTATTTGCCTAAATTTGTGCATAATGGTCTGACTTTATTTTTTGCATCGATATCAACTTATATTGGGGCTAAAATTAAATTGTGTTATAATTATACATGATTTATTGATATATATATATATATATATATATATATATATATATATATATATATATATATATATATATATATATATATATATATATATATATATATATATATATATATATATATATATAATCTGATGAAACAAAGCTTCTTTCAATATGGGGATTATTTTTACTGTTTGCAAAACAAAGAACACCATGTCTTTGCATAATTACCATCATTTGAAACTTGGCCAGTACCTCTAATTCTTTGAATCATGTACATGTTGACAGTGACGTAAGATACATTTGGAATAGTTGACTCTTAGGGTTAATCTCACATATGAAATTTTCGCCAGGCTACAAGACACCGGTTTTAGATGTAAAGGCATGCGAAAATAAATGTCCAGCTTTCAAAACACTGTTGACTTATTTAAGTCCTGAAGAATTTCCTCGGTTGTAGGAATAGGGTATCTTTTCCTTATCACTGCTTCATTGGCTCGTCTCATGCCCACACACAACCTTACATCTCCGTTTGATTTCGATACACCCATTTACTTGTACCTTCCACCTTTTGAATAATATCCATGGATGGAAACTAATTCTTCGATCTTCTTCTCAAGTTTCTCACGTAAGTTATTCGGAACACGTCGTAATCCTTGCACAGCTGGTTGAAAATGTTCATCAATATCAATGTGTTATTGATAATCCTTCAGTTTTCCAAATCCATCAAAGCACTTTATATATGTTAAACAAATACAATTCAGATAAAAATATTTAAAAAAACACATAATATTATATTAAAAGAAAATAAGGGCGAAACAACCCACTTGTATGGGCGAAACGACCCAGTGCGAAACGACTCAGGGTGACCTTGGCCGAACAAGTTTTAGGGCGTAACGACATGATAACCCATTTCTAGAATCTTTCGTCTCATTCTCTGTGATGAACACTATTCAATTAACTAATCACGAATATTTTCATCAACATCCGTAAAGTTACAGTACACAGCTCTCTGACTCAGTCGCGTTACATATGCTTCTACTGACTCATCAGATGTTTTATTAAATCCACGAAACTTGGATCGCTCAAATACAACTTTCACTTTTGGTGTAAAATAGTCATTCAATGCTCGTTTACACACATGGATCAGGACAATTCAACGTATAAAATATGTCTTGCACTTCGAGTCCTGCACTGTGAAGTAGCAAGGCTTTCCGTTGTGCATCACTGGCAATACCTTTTCCATCTGCATACAGTTCGAACGATCGCAGCCATCTTGTCCACTGAAATCCCAGTGTAGACCGATCTGTTCCAACGTCGAAATAAGAAATTCCCGCAATGTCAGAAATACTAGCTGCTGCAATTTCATATCCGAAGGATCCGTTTTTCAATCGTCGCCAAAATTATGTAGTGTCGACCCGGCTCGAGGCCGATTACTTAGATTAGAATGACTACCAAATCACAACTCATTGAAAATAGCTAAAGAAACTTCGGCGAACAGTTTATATAGTATTGACAGACCTGTACGCTGAAGCGAACCTCATATCGAACGTCAACCAGTGTCGTAACATACTTATGTCACGCTATAAATCAAAGACAGTTTTCTTGAATACTTTTCTACATATATTGGTGAATGAATATAAATTACTGTATCGGGGCATATTTTAAGGTTTAAATGTTTCAAATGCATCTTACAATAGATGAAAATAACTCTCATCAGCCTGAAACTCACAATTTTGACGCCATTGTCGCTTTGTCACATGACGAGTTTTTATTTGGATACTTTCTGATCGACCTTGACATTTTTTGCTGAAATTATAAACATAACTTCATTTTCTGAAATCTATTATTTGTAATTAACAACTTACGTATGGTGGATTAAAAGACTGATTTCAAAGTGAATCAGGTAATTTTTAATAATTTTTACTTTGAGTTTGTATTTACAATTTACACTAAAATTTGTTTACACAACAAGCAAGAATGATTTAAAATACCGGGAAATGTCATTCTGAATTTGAAAACACTTGTGCACATTATGTCACTAAAAATAGAATTAACGTCATATGACCGTGAAATCTCGGGATATTCGCATTTCAAAAATGTCTGTCGCATCGCTGTTTTTCTCGATATGTTAGAACAAAAAAGATAAATTTCAAATGTTTAAGACAGTATTTTGTGAAAGAATATATCTGTGAAATGTGAAAAATGTCAATCTTTCCAATCAAGTGGTTGATTAGGGCCAATGACTGCATTTTAAAGCTGTTTTGGTCCGGTCTTTGTTAACTGTCAACTTTTCGGGAATTTCTGGTTGAATTACTTTATGGGGTTGGTTCATATCTTTAAAGTCGCGCCAGTCAAAACTCATAAAAAGAGACATTTTAAGTTATGGTTGCCAGAACTTCATTGAAGGTTTCCACATTTAAATAAGCGCCCTCTATACAGGTTCATATCAGGGGATGCAACTCTAACAATAATCCTTGTAACAGTATAACTGAATAACTTCCCTTAGACCATTACTCATAACATGATACGATACTACAACATGATTTTCTTATATGTATAAAGCGAGCACTTTCAAAATCGTCTTTTCTAAACCTAAATGTGCAAAGGTTTGGTACTTGACATGTAACATTTGGTATAGTGGTCTTCTATCAAGTGTGTTCAGATTATGACCCTAGGGTCGAAATTGGTTCCACTCTAAGGCTCTTTTGTTTTCCTTACATGTATTTGGTGACTTAAAAAAATCTTGTATAAAGCAGCAAGGTCCAGAGGTTTGATGCGTTTCAAAACACTCATCGTTGCCAAGCTTTTTTCTATATTTGATATAACATTATAGAGTGGTCTTCAACCAAGTTTAATAAATGTATGCCCCATAGAATCGTAATAAGCATCAGCCTGACTAGTTTTCTTTATATGCATACATTAAAACGTGTAATGCAGTTTGATATGAATAGTGATGATATTACGCTTTTTAGTTTGAAGTTTTAATGACGAATACATGTTTTGTGTCACATCTTTCGCCATGGTTCAATTTAAGCGCCCTTAAACCGGTTTTAAACCCCAATGCTATGTTTTGCATTAAACGTTTAAAGGCGGCGAACCCAGCTCTTGAGTGTCCGCTTGCGAAAATACATGCTAAAACATGTTTTCGGGGGCCACATGATTGATTTACTATGCTTCACTTTATTGAAAGTAATGCAACCGCGTTCGCACAAAAAGTATCGTTGTAAGTGGGTGTAATTTATAACAATGATTGTACATTTGTTTTTGTTTTAGTAAGTTGTTCGGAAAACATTAATTTAACGATTGAAGCATATTAAGTCATTAATAAAACGCCTTCAATACATATCAAGTAATATACGGATTAATCGCAGAACTGTTTTACCACCGAAGTCAGTCGTTAACAAATCGGGAAAATCTCTAGAATTCCCTCCGTGAACGTTGATGGCTATAACAACATCTGCTTATGTTTTATGCTATAACAATGAAAAATAAGTTTGCCTCTTTTAATAATTATAAATTTACTATGCGCTGCAAGAAGCAAATCGAGAAGAAATTGTATGAGATCATATCCTAAATTCACAGTCTTGAATTTGCCGATTCGATATACCTTTTAGTAGGCAACGCATAAATTTCTTATAGTTATCACATGAAGAATTTATTTTGGAATAATTAGAAAACGCAACAAAACATCACAAAAATCAAAATGCAAACACTTAACTGAATTCGATAACATGTCGATCAATAGGTACTCTTATGAGCATGAAATATACAGATGAATATGTAGGTGGGAACTTAATTTTCACAACCTTAGTCATTTCTTTTGACAGTTAATGTTTTCATTTTGACTCAAGTAATTGGTGTACTGTAAAAAGTTGGTACAGAACTTTGTTTCAACCCAACTTGGGTGTTCAACACCAACGAGCGTTTGGTTTTCATCAGCAGCAGCAGCATTGTTATTATTATTACTGTTATTATCATAAGGGTTAGAACATAATTGATATTTGTGTTGGTTATGATGTCTTTGTCGTGTGACTTATTGCAAGGCAATGTCTTTCATAAAATAAATACACGACCTTGAAGTGATCATATGAATAAAACAAATGATCTCCTACTAATGCAACTAGGGTTTCTCCTTATGTACATATTCCATGAAATGCGTTGGTCAACGTGGGTGATAGAAGGGCAAATATTAATACTAAATCAAATAATTTGATATGTTGTAAAACAGGTGAGATTCGCTTTTGTTATTCGATACAAACATGTTTTGTCATGGTTACTTTGGATAAGGAGAAATGTAGACGCGTTCTGAATGAGCTCTTTAAATGTATCGTTGTTAACGGGGTTTATGTGATTTCCTTGTATGTATTAAGACTTTTATTATATTTTCCTCTAAACCAGCAAGCCTAGACGTTAGGTATTTGTAATGTGACATCGAACAGTGGTCCTCTACAAAGTGACAGAAGTGGCCTCATCTCGGGATTCACCAGTTTTACATTAACTTATACAGTCTAAAACACAAATCCCATGCTTTTATATTTGTTATCGGGAGCCACTAGTAATATTTAAACTTACATAGAGAAACGCTTTAAAACTTAACAATTGTTCTTGTTTGAAACCGCCCATGACTTTCATGAAGTAGGATGCATGATCTAGAGGTCATCTACACCGAATGCTCAAATGATATCCCTAGAATCAAAGATGCCCACTTCACAAAGATTACATTTTTAATATAGATGTACAACACAATAACCTATTAAATAACCTATTTAATCGTCTCTTCAACAACACTGTCCAGGGCGTTCATAATAAGTATGTAATATCAGATATTGGTCATGTACAAAGTTTGGTAAAAATGGTCGTTTAAACTGGCCGCGACCCAGGTGTCAAATGTTTACTTAGACTTATAAGCAAAATAACACAACCTGTCTTCTCTTAAGCGCAAGTCCCAAAGGTGTTATAGTTTCTATGTAATACCAGATGGTGGTTCTGTACAAAATTAGACATACTTAACAGGATATTTAAACTATGACTCATTCTTGAAAAGTAGACCCAGAGGACGGACCTCAAGTTGCGTACCATTGAGCTACAGTTTCTAAGATGAGCTCTCAACGTTTCTCTTGTTGCGTCTTGTGAAAGTCGATACTTTGTATTCAATTGCTCACAATCTTATATCTTTACATATTTTTTACAGGGTTTCTTGGGGAATTAACGAATCCATATGGCGTCATCACAAGCCCTAACTACCCAGGGGATTATGAAAGCTACACTGATTGTGAATGGGCCATCAGGGCACAAGAAGGCAAACGGATCAAAGTGCATACTCATTTTTATCACTTTATTGTTAGAGTCGAATAATAGGCAGTTTTTGTTAAAGGGATCTTTTCACGATTTGGTAAATTGACAAAATTGAAAAAAGTTGTTTCAGAATCGCAAATTTTCGGTTTAGTTATGATATTTGTGAGGAAACAGTATAACTGAACATTTGCCATGGTTTTATATAGCCATTATATGCATCTTTTGCCGATTTAAAAATCTAAAAATTATAAAGCGTTGCAAAGCGAAACGATTGCATAATTTGGAGAGTTCTGTTGTTGTCGTTTATATTTGTGAAACTACGAAGATTGCTTATATCAAGTATAAAATACGCCTGCTATGTATGCTTGGCAGGATAGCTCAGTTGGCTACTGCGTTTTTACTTCAGGATTCCGGGTGTCACTGGTTCGAGTCCTGCTGAGGGCTACTTTTTTTTCCTTTTTTTAAATTTTATTTTTTACTGTAGCTTTTAAAATTTAATGTTAACATTTATCAATATAAAGCATTTAATGACAAACTTCAAAACATGCCAAAATCTATGAAAAGGCCCCTTTAAAACATGTGTGTGCTTTTATAAAGTACATATTCTTGATATTTTTTTTCAAAACAAACGCGCATGCATGGTTCCTTATAAGGCATATTGATATAAAGTTATGCAAGTGTAATTGTTGTTATCATCAAGCATTTAGCATTGCAAACGTTATGCTCCCTTTCTCCATTTAGAACTTTCACAATTGAAATATGGTACGTTATGTGACATGCAGCATAATGGGTATTTCGTCACCTATTAGATAAGACCCTATTCTTGAAATCTAAAGTAGTATGTGTTTTTAATTGTGAGCGTTAGCTCACAACTAAGGTAGAGAGGAAGTTTTGCAAGTCAGTCTGCTTAAGCTACGCTAGGAACGATAACTGCAAGTCTACTACGCTAGGAACGATAACCACTGCATGTCTACACTACCTGCAGTAAAATTATGCAGACGACGAATGCTAGGAGCGTCTGCTTTGCTACTGCAGAGTGTGTATTTAATCAATAGTGTTTACCAGCTTGTAAGAAGACATTGACCAGTCTAGTGTTTTCATTAAAATCTGTACATATTAGCTGCTTTCAGGGAACACGGGGCTGAATGCATGTCAAATAACATTAGCCTGTGCCCACTGATTACCATGTGCAATGCGCACAAGCTAATCAAGGGTGACACTTTTTGATTTTTTTATGGTGTTTTTCGTTTAAAGACAGTCTCTGGTATGAAGCTTAAATTATCTTTTTTTATTAATGATTTGAAAAAAAAAACAACAACACTTCAACCTGTGCTTTAAGACACACTCTTTATAAATTTGAATGGGGAGTGTTCATTTCAAACTTGCGATATAAAAAGCTTTAACATGATTTTGAAAACTGAGTTGCGTCTAAGATTATACAATAGCGAACAACTTCAGATTACTTGACTTTTTATCACTGTATTATAAGTTTCAAATAATAGACAGCTTGTTATGTTTGACCGTTACTTTAAGTGCTTAAAGCGATAAATGTGCAATGTTTTTGTTAAAACATGTTTGGACTTTTATAAAGTACATATTCTTGATAATGTTCTCAAAATAAACGCGCATGCATGGTTCCATATCAGGCCTTTTGATATAACGTAATGCATGTGTAATTGTTGTTATCATCAAGCATTTAGCATTGCAAACGTTATGCTCCCTTTCTCCATTTAGAACTTTAACAATTATAATATGGTACGTTATGTGACATTCAGAATATTGGGTATTTCGTCACTTATTAGATATGACCCTATTCGTGAACTCTAAGCTATTATGTGGTTTGTTTTTTTCAGGTACAAAGTCGCATCGCATAAAACAAATCACACTCGATCAATATATTGTGATTGCTTTTCAGTTGGACTTCACTTACTTTAAAACGGAGGATTGCGAGGACAACCTAGAGATCTTCAATGGGCCAAGCATCTCCTCTCCCTTCATTGGAAAATTCTGCGGGAGCGCAACACCAAGTGGATTCAGATCTCAGTCGAATAGTGTATACTTTGTCTTCCAAACAGACGGGAGCGTTACATATCGGGGTTTCAGCCTGACCTACGTGTTCTTCACACAAGGTGGGAATTCTTTATAAGAAGTATTTTTTAATTTTAGTGGTCTTTTACAGTTTTAATTATTTCAACTATATTAGTTAAGGATTTTGTAGGTAAAATGTATAAAAGGTGTCCTATTTTACACTTAGCAGAAACAATATACAATACTGGATCGTTTCAGAAAAGTGTTCACTTGTTCTTCAGTCTATTTCTTGCTCTAATTACGAGATATCTAGGTTTAGGCTTGCTTTGTTTAATATTCGTACATATGTAAATTGTATGGCTATAATAAAACAATAATAGTAAATAACAAATAAAAGGATATCAACTTATATGTAATATTGGGGTATTAATGTTATTAAACTTATTCATTTATTGCTTTAATGTTTAAAATGATGTGTACATCAGAATTAAAATAATAAAGTCTGCATAATGTTTAACCTGCTGATACAATATCCGATAAAATTAACAATACTATGTTATAACATTTATTATAAAATCCTAGACAAACGATTATCAATTCTTACTTAAAATTGATATTCTCAATACAAATAACACGAATATATTATGACATAACTGCGCGTTTGCAAGTGTTTATATGGAAATATAGGCAATAGAAATGGTAATTTACTCTTCTTACAGCGAAAAGGATATCTAGTTTAATTATCAGTTTAATCGTTTTGCAATATCAACAAACTAAAAAAACATTTATTAAATGAGTTAGTTTCGGCAGATTATTAAGATCAGTTAGTATTGAATATCTAAAATAAATATATGTATTCGTGCATGTGTCTCAGGCACAAGGAAGTTATCATCGTTTTTCTTAAAACATTATATGTTAACACTCGGAATGTACCTTTAGTTTCAAGTGTGGCAATTGGCAAGACAGCGATTCAGACGGACACGGCTAACGAGGATTGGTCGTTTCTAGCTGTTGATGGATTGAGCGACACGTGCTCAACGACAACGTCCATTAATGCAGAATGGATGCTTGATCTGACTGAGTATTACCTCATCGAAGAAGTGTCCATACATTCTTGTATGACTTTACTTTTTAATATATGAACGACACAAATATGCGGAATGCATCGCTTTATAAAATAAACCGGGTTTTACTGGTGATGAAAAATGGGTGTACAACGTTGTCATTTAACTCATTTACACTGGGATTTGAAACTTTGAGTATTGTTTTGTTAAATATATATTCTAATGCGTCTTAGTTATCGTGAATCAAGTAGAATAATTCGATATGAGTTCCGCTGCAAAATCCGGGTCCCTCGTATAATGCAGCATAAGGCGCGAAGGACCTCATAAACTTCGCTACACACTGGCGCGCGTACGCGCGCAGGCGCGCACGCACACACACACGAATTTGCACCCACAAACACGCACGCACATACACTCATAAACACACACACGCACGCAAACTATAGAGTTAACGCATTGTCGGTTTGAGAAGCATTTATCAGTAGCATTGTCTCTTTGAGTATTTAATTTATAGTCAAAATGGTTTAATGTTTGGTGTGTAATTATAATTGCTGTAAAATAATGATGCCACCGACCAAGGCCTATAATAATGCAGACTATTGCCGTTTTTTAAGTGTTTTTCGTTTACAAAACGCTTATGTCCTGATAAATTTTAAATACATTTGTAAGTGCAACTGAAAGTCAGTTAAAACTTCGAACGTCATGGTTATTGTCTGGGTTCAGTGAGCACGATCTATAGCTTTGGCCTGCAATTTATCAGAATTATGAACCTTTATTCTGAGAAAAGTAAGCTTTAGGTTAGCGTAGGACAACTCCATATCTCCAGAATCACTACATGTATTCAATACAAACAGATGTCTTTGATGACATGTGATAAAAAGATGTACCTGTCTAAAACTTATTAATTATACAAGCAATATTGAAGATTTATGCCAAATTTGTACTTAAAGAAATCAGTTGAATGTCAATGTGCACCTGGTAAGTATTTCTGTATTTACTATGTGCCAGTCATTTATTTGAAACTGCATGTGTATAAAGGTTCATTAAAAACTTCACTGGACAATCTTGAAAGCAATGACCAGTATTAAAGTGTTATATATAAAAAAAATTCTAAATGTTCATAATAAAGTTATTATTAGCCCCTTACATAATCCACTGCACGTACTATAAATTATCAATATCCGTGCCATTATATCAGGTGATTCTTTAGGTGAAATGCTGTAATTTTGGTTTACAAAATGTTCTTATGGCTGCAAAAAATAAAGCATATTTGTACTGTAATGGGCACCATCAGCATTTCTAAAACGTTGTTTATTCATTGCCATTTTCACATGTGTTACTAATTACTATATATTGAATCACACCACTTTGAACAGGACCAATGTAAGAGGTATTTGTTCTCGTATGTTATACTCCATATTAAAGAGAACCCACCGATGGTTATGCATTTGGTATTATCATATTGACACAATACATGTTCATAATGTTGTTTCATTAATCCGTCTTACATGTCATTTCATTTAAATCGTCTAAACTTTGCAGAACAGTGTTGCATCGTGGGTTAGGATTGGGGTAATACAATTCAGTTTATAAAATACATTACATAAAGTTCTAAACAACAAGCATTATTTTACTTGTTAAACAATTGCTCGCAAGTTAAAGATAATCAATTCAGGACATTGTCCAAACATTTTCATCACCTACGCCGCATTTGGGTAAATTGACTGTTGATATTTGATTATATTTTATAATTATTATACCAGAGTTTTAAGACTCTTTGACTATTTCGATTAAACTGGTTCAAGATTGATAAAATCATTACACACACTTAATATATTACAGACATTTTGTTCGAAAATGCAGTTTCTACTTAATTGGTAAATCACAAAATGCTTTTAACTTGCATAAATTGCATTTATTTTACAGCAGTTGAAGCAAAATCCTATGAAATCGAAATGGGACTGGCACGTGGTAAGTACGAGGCTGCTGCCATCCTGAGCCCATCTGCATTCAGCTCAGCCACGTGGAGACCCACCAGCAAAGGTCCTTACAGACATGTCAGAGTAATGGCGAAACCACAAAATCAACCTCTGACAATCTGCGAGCTCCAGATCAAAGGATCTGAACAACCAAAGACACCTCGTGAGTCAATGTCATAGCATAAACCATTATAAGTGTTTTTCGCGTCAACTAGATGTGATTTAAATCATATAAAGGGCGATGCTTTATATTCAGCATCTTGATGCAGATGACATGGGCATATTTTCAAGTTGATGCACTCCAATTATTTTCATGAAGTAATTACCCTTTCATTTAAATTGTGACATATTTGAATGAATTTATCGTATCCGCTCGGGATCTTATCAACTTAATTAATGTTGGAATTTAAGGACATTTCGTATGCAACATGCATGGTGTATATATATCGTAAATACATATAATGCCTTGTTTGTTTGTTTCCATGCTTATTTAACTCATAATTTGATAAAGCGCATTATCGTTTGGCAGCCATCAGTGTTCTTCATATTCTTGTTTGCAGATGGCGAAAATGGTGCGATTAGTTAAGTACGTTTAATGACATATCAAATGCGGATATAAATTTTTGTTTTCCTAAATTAAATAAATGTATATGCATACTGTTTATTTAACCATTTGACATATGTTTATTTCCTGCGGTTTTATTTTCCTACTGTATTTGCATGATGAAATATTAACTATATGATGCAATATTCTTAATTTTTTTGGTAAAAAGAAGGGATGGAGTTGACCCTTGTTCGTAATTTAATTTCATCGTTCTTCAAAAAGCTGTAAGTCTGTTGCTCTGGTCTCCTTCCTACCATTGAGTAATTAAATTGTTATCGTTTTAATTCCCCTTTATTATCGTTTAATTTGAGTTGCAATGCTATGAGGTTAAATTTTATTTGCAGTTATATGTATCATGAATATTGCTAGGCCAAGTGTGAGGTTGAGCGCTATAAAACCGGTTTAAAACCCCAATGCTTTGCACTGACCGTTCGAAGGCGGTGACCCCAGCTATATTCTTCTATGTGTGTATGTTGTTTCGTTTTGTGCTGTTTCGTACTGTTTTTGGCAATTGGTCACTTGCCTTAAATAAAGGACCAACATATTATATATATATAATGAGATACAATACTGCTCCAGCAACTGGAGTTTCACTTCTTTATTTTAAATTATAATAATGGGTTCCTACTTGATCAATACTATTTTGAGCAATAATATTTTAAACATGTATGTTTATCGCGTTCTCATAAATTACTATGATAACATGTATGGACAAGTCAAAAGTTCAATGTTATACACATCGATAATATATTGATATTTGGGACTTGGGAAGATGGAACATGAGCGGGATGGCATATAAACGGTTTGGCATAGACAGTTACGTCCGATAGAGCATATATCATTTTTACAAAAAATAAACGATGTAGAATATTTCCTAGAGAGCAATTGGCTGATATTACTGCTTCGCTGTCGTATATTGATCAGTGGGTGTCGTCGTTCTATCACAGATTCGCCTGTCTGATATTTCTGCCTCGCTGCGCTAATGATGAGCAGTGAGTTTCGTCGTTCTTTCAAAGGTTCGCCTGTCTGATAATTCCGAATAGTTGCGTGAATGTTGATCACTGAATGTCGTCCTTCGTTCAAAAGCTCGCTTACTTGCGAACTTCATTATAGTTTATGATGCATTATGTTTTAAATGTATTATAATGGATTAGATTTTAAATGACATATTGTGTGGGGGTTGTTTATATAATAGGAACCATTGCCATTTCCTTTGAAGCATCTTTTCACCCTGTTTTACGAAAAAAATATGTTTGGAAAAAATAGGTCGTGGAACATTTATATATTTATATATCAGATAAAGTTTAATACAATTAATAACTTTTTTGAATTTCAGCATTCCGGGTTTTCACTGGTATCGCTATGTCGAATCCTCCTCTCCGTACAGTCGCACCTGTTGAGAGTCAGATAGAGTGCTCGTCGATCTGTCTCCGTCAAAAAATACCTGCTTGTGTGACAGCACAGTTCGACCAGGCGGAAAAAAGGTGCGCACTGTTTGACGGATGCGAGCACACCGATTCCCCGGGTAATGAAAAAAAAACAGTTGTGTTCGCCGTTGCTGCTAACTGCTTTACAAAATAACATTAATTTGAATTCCCCCAAATGAATATTATTGCAATGATCCTTTCATCGAGTAATATCAATTTGTCAGTAAGACGATTTGTCAATAGAATAAAATGAATCAACGATAACTTTTGTAAGATAAAACACTATATTTGCGGTTAAGATAAACGGTTTTAGAAGTATCACTAACATATGCACAATTGTATCATTTATTAAAATAATTCACACGTTCTACGGCAAAATGGCATTTTCGCGTAACAGTTATTTATTTAAAATATGACATATAATGTCTCTGTACAGATTTTTATTTTTGAAGCCCGCTGTGTTTAGCATCAAACGCTTTTATAACTTTAAGTTTTGTATACAAATGTTCATAGAACCTATGAAAGCTATTAGCGTCCTTTCACCCCAGTCAAGAGCAGAAGTTGCGTAAATGCCATCGACGATAACAATAAACATAGATAGAAAGACATTAAACGTTGTATCATTACCGCGAATTTAGTTTGTGTCTATGGTGGCCCTTAGAACAGATTTCAGCAAAGTTGTATTAATGGGCGATCGGTAGGGATATGAAATATTTCTCTTTTTTAAACTATTACTATAAGAACTTTTGTATTACAATTTATTTAAACATGTTATATGTTTCAATAATAATTGAGAAAAAATATGAGAAAATGCTGTTGTTAAAATGTTCCGTGTTTATTGTGCTTGTATTATTTATTGATGTTAACAATATTTTGCTGACAATTTTTATGAAACTTTAAGATCTTAAGTTTAAATATTTCGGTTTTGTATCAAATTAGGAGGCGAAGACAGTTCCCGCATTACAAAGTCATGTTTAATAATGCAATCCAAATCAGCGCAATATACTATCTTTACAAATCTAACAATCTAATTACATTTTCAACCATTTTAAAATATAAATAAGCAGTTTAATCAAGACATTTTATTGCACACATTTCATTTTTTAATTTGCAAATATTTATTTTTTTAAATTAAAATTGTTAGGTTGTTTGTATCTTAACTATTTTATGTTTATAATTAATGTTTTTTTAACATTTATTGTTTTGTTTTACTGATATGACATTGTTTCCATTCAACTTATATATATATTAGATTTATTATATAGGTAATTGCTCATTATAATACAAAAATGACAGTGGTCCACACGTAAAAAGATTAAATGCATGTCTATGACCTAATAATATCGTTTAATGTTCGATTGTTTAACTATTTGCATTATATAGTAGTGATACCTGACCTAGTCAACGAAACAAACTTAATCTTAATACATATGAATTACAACCTTTGTGAATAAAATGTTTGTGATTGTTGTCATACTATTTGCACATTTTTTTATGCCCCGGATCGAAAGATCGGGGGTGTATTGTTTTTGGCCTATCTGTCATTGTATGTCTGTCTCCCAAAACTTTAACCTTGGTCATTACTTTTGCAATAGTCAAGATAGCAACTTTATATAAGGCATGCATGTGTATCTAATGGAGCGGCACATTTTGAGTGGTGAAAAGTCAAGGTCAAGGTCATCCTTCAAGGTCAAAGGTCAAAAAAACAAATTCAAAAACTTTAACCAAAACTTTAACCTTCTTCATAACTTTGTAATATTGAAGATAGCAACTTGATATTCGGCATGCATGTGTATCTTATGGAGCTGCAAATTTTGAGTGGTTAAAGGTCAAGGTCAAGGTCATCCTTCAAGGTCAAAAAGTCAAATTTATGGCTTCAAAGCGGCGCAATAGGGGAATTGTGTTTCTGACAAACACATCTCTTGTTTAAACATGTTATTGCTTGCTTATGTACATATTATGCTTTATCTAAAGTATGACAAAACTTCAAAAGAAAAGAAATTTTAGCTATGGCTGATAGAATCTCCAAATATTAAATTGTAAATTGGTTACACCTTTAATCGGTTCATGTGCAAAAAATACTTTTTCCTTCTTTAAAAGGAGGACTTAACCTGATAAGTATCTTAATCAGACTGTGCTGTGCGAACAGACTGTAATATGCTAACTATTTATAAGGTCATGCATTGATTCATTGCTGCTTAATAGAAAACCTGACCCGTTCTTCATTTAACACTTTTGTGATTGCGATCAATGTACACGATTTGAATATGTACGTTGTGTTTTACAGTGAATTTTCAATATGTCTATACATGCTGTTGACCGTTGATATATTTTGCAATGAGCAGTTTTTTAGATAAAATTTCAAGTGAAGAAAGCAACCCCTGATAAAATAACCAGGTACAGAATAGTTCACTTCTTCCATTTCTATAATTCCAAAAAACCTTGTATTACAGCAAACTAATAATTAAACATTTTATAAACATAATAAAAATGTGGGACAATATGAGCAAATGCTGTTCTGAAAATGTTTCGTGTATTATTTACATGTATTATTTATTGATGTTTAAAAAAAAATGCCGACAGTATTTTTGAAACAATAAGAACTACAGTGTTCAAATTGTGGGTTTTGTATCAAATAAGGAGGCGAAACAACAACCCGCTTTACAAAGTAATATTTATTAATGCGATAAAAAGTGCGCAAATTATAAAAATTATTAAGCTAACAAGTTCAATATTCTTTTACACATTTTAAGATATAAATAAGAAGTTAAATTAAATAAAAACATTGCACAAATTGTCATAGTAAATGTCCACATATTATTGTTTCAATAAATATGTGTGTTGTGTTGTTTGTTAATTCGATGTTGTCTTTAAATATGTTTTCTTATTACTGATATGACATTTTTCCATTCAATTTTAATTGTTTTTTATGAACGTTGTTTACCGCATATATATTTTATATTGAGTTCTTGAAGATTAATTTTCATGTAAACAAGACAACCCTTGATAAAAACAAACTTGCTTTAACAAAATGAAGTTTTTAATTAATTATTTTAATTCCAGATTGGTGTTAAGCAGAAATTTAATGTTATTAAATTTTTTGAATATTTCTAAAAAAACTAACTTTGTCTATTTCTAGTGTTGACCACACAGATTTTCAAAGTAAATGTCCACATACAATTGTTTCAATAAAAATGTGTGTTGTGTTGTTTGTTAATTCAATGTTGTCTTTAAATATATTTTCTTATTACTGATATGACATGTTTTCCATTCAATTTTTATTCTTTTTATAAATGTTGTTTACCGCATATGCATTTTATTATGAGTTCGTTAAGATTAATTGTCATGTTGACAAGACAACCCTTGACAAAAACACACAATTTGTTTAACAAAATGAAGTTTTTAATTAATTATTTATTGTAATTTGAATATTATATTAAAAAAACTGGGTCAGAATTCACGATAAAGATAAAAAGTGCTTGAGTGCATACCAATTGAACACACCCTAACACCATCGGCCCATTACATCAGTTACTGTAATAAAAGTTTGCAGGAAGAAAGTTGAGGTCTCGTTGCCATTATTGTCATATGGTACTTTATTTTTGTTGCTGTTTGCTTAATTGCGTGTAAAATAAATGTTTTAAATTTTGTAAATTAATAGCTTTACTTCACCACTAATCAATGTATATTGCTTGAAATTAATGTGGCTTCTTAATCAGCAATTAATTAAGTTTTCGCTCTTCTGATGCAGTATCGATTGATGAGGTAAATTTTTTACCTTATACATATTCTGGATTAGTTTAAGCAACCTTTTTTATTAAATGATTACAATTTGAAATGAATCAACAGAAAAAAAACACTGAATAAACTTATAAATGTACATAGAATGAAAACCACATTTTCTAACCCGGCACTAAATACAATCGTAGTAAATAAACCAAATCATACATGCAATTTTCACTAGTTGCCATTTCTCTTACAGTTTTCCATTTCAAATGTGTTTGTGTGTGTTTTGTTTTATTTTTCTTCATAAAATATGCATATATTTACTGACATTTTGACATTAGAGTTGTGTTTGTGGTTTGACATATTTCATGTGGGACAATTTCTATTGACGATACTAAGAAATACTTAAACAGATACGATACAAAATTGAATATTTGATTTAAGTGTTGTTTTAGAAGATCTTTTTTATATTGAGAAGGAGTAATTAGAAAATGTAATATGACTTTTAAACATTTAAATACAAGACGTAAAGAATATCCAATCAAGACAGTTTTGATAGCAATACAAACTTTTACATTTCAAACTAGGGCACATTAAATTTAATTAAATGTAATTTTGTCACGTGTGCTTAAGTGTTGTGTTTTGCTTATAAGTGTCTAAACGAAACTTATACTTTGACAGGTAGGAGATGAATAGGGCTCGGGTGTTTTTGTCTGTCATGCGTCCGTCTATGAGTCCGTCCGTGTTAATACACGACAAGATTGTCAGTGAAAGGTTAATACTAAATGTTAAGGGTTTATACTAAATGTTAAGGGTTTATACATCTGGTCCGCTGTATGCCTTTTTAATGATTGATTTTATTTTAATACAATATCAGGCTATAAGTTCCAAGTTCCAGAAGACTTGTGAAGTTCGTGACTAATTTTTTTTTAGTTTGGTTTGGTTGAGGTCAAACTTTGAGATATACTGTCAAAGGTGTCTTGAAAAAAATAGTGTAATGCTGTGAATATAACGCAAGAAGGATATCACAATTGATAGTTAGCTAAAATAAATTGTAGATCGCAAGCTAGAAATGATTGTATTAACTTGCACAAGTAAACTGTGTCAATGTGATATCTTGGGAATGTTGATCCTATTTTTTAAAGTGTAAGTTTTTATACAAATTAGTGTTATTTTTGTGCATATTTGTAGCTGTGCTCTTGCTTATTAATAAAATACACGTGTTATAACCTTGTTGTTTTTTATAGTTTGAAATTGACCCTCGTCAGTCCCATCGGCATTCTAAAAGCTGTATGTAGCTCTCTTAATCAATTTGACATATCTATTCACAGATAAACCATTGAACAAGGTTGCTTATTTTAAGGGGAAAATATTTACTGGATAACTATTCGGTT
This sequence comes from Dreissena polymorpha, assembly GCF_020536995.1. Classification (NCBI taxonomy): domain Eukaryota; kingdom Metazoa; phylum Mollusca; class Bivalvia; order Myida; family Dreissenidae; genus Dreissena; species Dreissena polymorpha. The sequence goes on along the minus strand of NC_068359.1, from coordinate 6,164,679 downwards.
GTTGCAATAGAGTTGTCCTTTATTATTAATCCGATATTAATACTGTTTATATACACGTTTATGTTTAAAAAAAAACATCTTCATAAATATTGTCAAACATAAATCATGATCAGATTGAATATTTACGTGTTATAAATTAATGTACTTTTTTTTAATTATCATCAAAACAGTTTTCACTCGATTAGACAATATACAAATATGTCTGCATGGCTTTTCTTTTGTCTACAATATATTAAAATCCTCAACTAAATTAGTAAAACTATATTTTAGCTGGATTATGTAAGCTTTTCTTATTATCTGTTAATGCCATGGCTTGACCGTCGTCATCATTTGGCGTGTGGGCACTCCAGATGCCGCAGTATTTGCCAATCATCCGTGAACATACACATAACTTGTATCTTTATGATATCAATAAATGGTCATTACATCAACTTGAAAAAAGCCTTGAGGCACTTGAGACCACTTTAGAAGTCACAGTGTTGCCCCATCATCATGAAGCTAGGAAGACGTAGCTCTCACGAATACGTAGTTCTTCAGACGCTGCTCGAAGCCAGTCTCGCTCATAAATGTTCGGATATCGTGGCGGGAAATTCACATGGAATAAATTGTCGAACAAACAATAAAAACGATCAATTTGGATCTCATTAAACCCATGTTAACATACCACATCTAGCGTTAAAAGTTTGGCAATTGCTATAAGAAACACTGATTGTTTATGGGTTTATTTTATTTTACGAAACATTTTGCGAAATATTTGTTGATTTTGAGTATTTATGTTAATTGGTTTACTCTTGAATAGATCGCAAACGCTGAAGATCTTTAATGGGACTGATTATAAATTGATAGTAAAGTATCAAGTGCTCGACCGAGTGACTAGAAGCATAATCAAAGCGCTGAAGTCACTGAAATTGTTCGCTATTGCGTAATTTAAGACACAATTCATTTTTCAAAATTAATCACACGTTTGAAATGAACACACGCCATTCACATTTATGAAGAGTGTGTCATAACGCACGGGTCGAGCTTTGTGTGCACTTTTATCATCCTATTTATTTCATAGAGATAACTTAGACAAAATTAAAACAACATGGCCTTTTTTGGACGTTCTGAAAGCATAGAAAGTATGATGACAATGGCAGTGAGATTTGAATATAAAGACAATTTGCATTCACCATCATGTTAACTAAATATTGTTGAAATATCGAATACATATCTCACTAAGAATATAATTTCAGGATGAAAATTCACTTTACAAAACTTTTGATTTTCGACACCATATACAAATTCAAAATATACAAGAAGATCATTGATGAAAATAAATAAATAATAACTCTGCGAGCAATACTTTGTACTCACGAATTAGGTAGTCATCAAGACAGTCCATGTTGACTCGTACATTGCTGTTTATGCATTACTTGTGACCCTAGCAGTTCACAAGGCTGTCAACAACTCTTACCTAAACATGGGTAAAGATCACGCATGCTCTTTTTCTGCGTATCTGTTTTACTCAGCTTTTCATCTTAATCACTTTTTTATAACGCCAGCATACACGCATGAATATTTTCGAAAATTTCATAGGCTGATTCGAGATAAAAACCTCTGAACTTAGGCTATATCACTGTGTCTGTGCTCAGCGCAAAGGATGTAGTGACTGTTCAGTGTAAGGAATTCCGGACTACTCTTTGAATGTTCAAACGACACGAATTGTGGCCCAGTTACAATTACGCGTTAAATATTTATTTCGCAGAATTTCAGTTAGTTATGCTTTCAAGATGAGATAACAATCATTACCAAAATAATATAGTGTCACGATAAGAAGAAAATCGTTTAATTATCCAACCACAATGTTTGCCGTACTCCTTCAGCACGTCTGGAAATCGTTCCTGAACTCCTGGATAGGCTGCCCTTATTTACAAGTTTGCTATTTTGAATTCAATTTGAATCGAAAAGCATTGTGCTAAAATGTGCCAATTACAATTTGCAATGAGATTTTTAATGACCCGCGTCATGCGAAAGTGAGTCTTATTCTATATGCGCCCATAATAGATATATAGCCCACTCAGCCTGCTCATCTCTCAGTCTGGTCAGGAGATACATAATGAGACCATAACATATTTAGTGATTTTATAGCGAACAGCATAGCCTCTGACCAGACTGCGCAAATGCACATGATGAGTTTAAGAAACGCTGGTCGAAACGCGTAAGACCCATTTTTGCATGACGCGGCTATGAAAGTGTGATTTAAATGTGTCGAAACAAAACTGCGTTTAAATCAAACATTAACATACAATACATTTCGATAGTGAAGAAATATATTCATAATAAGGAAAGTCAAGGCACATATGATGTGCACTCCCGTAGTATTTTTTTTCTTTCTTACACTAATGTGTGGTTTGACACTGACAACACACATTTCATCGTTGAATATGCAACTTATAAGTGAAAAAAAACAACACAATAGTTCAACTTCGTTTTCATTTTATTTATTTATGTAGAAAAGTAAATTGCAAACTTTATTTCAAAGTCAGCGTTTACGCCGACTACATTTTAAAAAGATATTTCTTGTTCTATTTAGCCCCGTTTTCGGTTTTAGCGATTATAAATCATTTTTGAGGTTGTCTATAGTATACCTGTAGTAATTGGTGAACTCATGTCCAACGTTGCATAAATTGAAGACTGTGAATATAAACAAGTTTAACCATCTACTATTGCGTTGTTAGCACCCGTAAATACAAAAGATCGCTGCTATCTGTTGAGAACAAAAGAACGTTTCCCAGAAATTCCCGCTGTAGATGCATGAACGAGGTTAGGAAACAGATCATTCGTGTTATATTTAATTCTTTGTTATATTAGGTTTGAGCGATTATGAAGCATTTTTTGTTGTTGTCTATCGTACCCCTGATGTTATTGCTTAACTCATGTTCAACGTTTTATAAATTGAGAAAATAAACAAGTGTAACCTTACACAATTGCGTAGTCTTCCCGAATCTATTTAATATCCTCAGATTAAAAAGCGTAACCTGATACTATTGCGTTGTCATCACCCGTGCAATAGGACTCTCCCTTGTTTATCAGCAGCCGCATCTATTAATAGCCTCAGATTATAAATGGGCTGAGCAAAAATACTACGTCATGAAGACGCAGCAGGAAGTGGATTATTTTAATCATTCATAAACAATCTTAATCATTCATAAACAATCTCTTCGGCGACATGTATAATACAGTCATTGTTTATTGATATTTTATATATATATAAGCTCCGTTCGAAACTATTACATTTAACACGAGATTCATATAATGTTTTCATTTGTGAATGAATATAGTTGGAGAATTCAATCCTGTTGCATAAATTATACAACTCTTTCTCGCGCGGATGTGGCAGGAAATAGTCTCTCCGTAGATAAGCGAACCGTCTTGAAATTTTGATAACATTAGCTGGTCGCTAAGCGACCAACAAACGTGCATATTGAAATACACGGTCAGCGTAATTGGTTCTTTGATGTACATGTATTCATCATCACTTCGCCTCGGTAGTTGGATTGGAAAACAACGTTAATATTTTATCACGCCGTTGCTTTATTATTATCATTGGGACACTCATGCCAATTGTAAGGGATAAAACGCGGGTCAGCAAGTTGAACTGTTCCCTTTTTGCGTAGCACTCTGTAAGGACGTTTTCCTCTGAATGTAATAACCACTTCAAAACGTATTAGCTACGTATATTTTGTGTTTGTTTACAAGTACTATGGCGATACTTTATAAGACTAAAAACTGTTCATAAAGTGGCATTTCAAAACCAGTACATGAAATCTCAATCTAAATGTTAGATCATTCCGGTAAGTTATAACACTTTGCTTTAATAATACATGAACCATATTAGACTACAAACTGGAAAGTTAATTGCGCGAACATTTTAAGTTCGTGAAAAGAAAAATGAAAACAATTTAAAAACTAACCCCATACCTCTAAAAGGAAACGGTTTTCTTTTCTGAAGACCAAATGTAAACGAAGTTAACCAAAAAAAAAATTAAATCCTCATGGAACAAAGCTCATGTTAACAATTTAATAACATCATTCTAAACAGAATCGATTTCGAAATGTGTTTATCACAATCTATGTAGTTATTTTTATATTTTAATTAACCATAACGAAGGTTGTTTTATTCTGGCAAACCAAGTTGTTAAATTGCTTCGCCACTGATGTAATTTTAATGCCGCATCTTTCTCAAACAAAATAACGGGATCTTTATTTCGTTTACCACAGCAATTTTTCATTGTTCGGAAGGATGCAATAAAGTTTGTTTAAGGGTCATACATAAAACAGAATATTCAGTATTACATATCTTCTTGTTTGAGGTACACACTTCCTAGTGTAAACTAACAAAATAATATCGTACTTTGTGCTTAGTGGCCATATCAAACATTATTTGAACAACTTAGAAAATCGATATAAGACGTATTTTGTTTAAGCTGGCTTTTGGATTTGAATTATACATGTAGCAGTGGAAATTATATCATGCTGAAGGTGAGCATTTTTTGCGGTACGCTTTTAAAAACGGACGTTTTAGTAATAGAATATCTTATTTTTCGATTTTTTTTACCTTACTTATAGTTCGTATCATATTGTTTGGAAACTTTGGGAAATCGTGAAAACAAAACAGTTCTTTTTTTTTTAATCATCATACAATTTAATCATGATTAAGTATACACAATTGTATATTTTGTTAGATTGAAACACACGTTGTATAAGCTTTAACAAACAAATTGTATAAGCATTTACACATGTACAGGTACCAATATCGGGTAAATGCCAATTACGTCAATATTGTTAGATTAGAGTATATCGTTCTTAGTTTTTCACCTTATTTTTGACAAAAATAATCAAATACGTATTTGCAAGCAACGTTCACCAATGTTATGCGCAATTGTTATGATCGAGCATATAATTATAGTTGATATAATGTCATTTTGAAGATTTTTTTTAATAAGTCTTCTTTGTTTTCATCACCCACACCTCCAAACTAGAGGGCCATGATGGCCCTTAATCGCTCACCTGACTAACCAAAAACAATCCCAACCCAGTTTTCATCAAGATAAACATTCTGACCAAATTTCATAAAGATTGGATGAAAACTGTGACCTCTATTGTCTACACAAGGTTTTTCTAATATTTGACCTATGACCTAGTTTTTGACCACAGGTGACCCAAATACAATCCCAACCCAGATTTCATCAAGACAAACATTCTGACCAAATTTCATGAAGATTGGATGAAAACTGTGACCTCTATTGTCTACACAAGGTTTTCCTATTGTTTGACCTAGTGGCTAGTTTTTGACCCAAGATGACCCAAATACAATCCCACCCCAGATATCATAAAGATAAACATTCTAACCAAATTTCATAAAGATTGGATGAAAACTGCGACCTCTATTGTCTATACAGGGTTTTTCTATTAGTTCACCTAGTGACCTAGTTTTTGACCTAGTGACCTAGTTTTTGACCTCAGATGACCCAAATACAATCCCAACCCAGATATCATCAAGATATACATTCTGACCAAATTTCATCAAAATTGAATGAAAACTGCGACCACTATTGTCTACACAAGGTTTTTCTATTATTTGACCTAGTCTTTTACCTAGTGACCTAGTTTTTGACCCTAGATGACCCTTATACATTTCCAAGCCAGATTTCATCAAGATAAACATTCTGACCAAATTTCATAAAGATTGGATGAAAACTGCGACCTCTATTGTCTACACAAGGTTTTTCTAATATTTGACCTAGATTTTGACATAGTGACCTAGTTTTTGACCCCAGATGACCTAAATACGATCCCAACCCAGATTTTATCAAGATAAATATTCTGACCAAATTTCATAAATATTGGATGAAAACTGTGACCTCTAATGTCTACACAAACAAATTGTTGATGATTTTTCAATTATTTTACCTAGTGACCTAGTTTTTGACCCCAGATGACCCAAATACATTCCCAACTCAGATTTCATCAAGATAAACATTCTGACCAAATGTCATAAAGATTGGATGAAAACTGTGACCTCTATTGTCTACACAAGGTTTTCTATTATTTGACCTATTATGTGACCTAGTTTTTGACCCCAGATGATCCAAATATAATCCATACCCAGATTTGATCAAGATAAACATTCTGACCAAATTTTATAAAGATTGGATGAAAACTTTGACCTCTACTGTCTACACAAACAAATTGTTGACAGACGCACGCACACACAACGGACGCAGGACATCACACGGTCACATACGCTCACCATGTCACTGTGAGCTAAAAAGTCGGTTTTACAACGATCCTGTCATAATTGTGGCTTCTAGAATGGTTATAAAGGTTTTTCCTCAGCTTTGACCTGGTGGCCTAGTTTGTGAACAAACGTGAGCAAGATTTTAACTTGGCCTAGATATTTTCGAGATAAACATTATGACCACGTTTCATCATTTTAACGCTTATCTGACTTCAAGCTACACATATTGTCGAACACTTGACATAGTGACCCCGCTTTTCTCAGATTTGAAACTGGTCTAGGTATTGTTTTTATTGACCAAGTTTTAGCAAGATCCAGTCATTAATGTGGCTTCTAGAGTCGTAACAAGGTTTTCTCAGATTTGACCTGGCGGCCTAGATTTTGGACGAACGTGATCCAGATTTAATACTGGCCTAGATATTTCTAGATAAACATAAAGACCGCATTTCATCAAAAAGGATAGAAAAACGAAGCCTCTAGATTGATAATAGGCTTATAGGTGACACTGCCTTACGTACGATTACGGACCCTCAGTCTGAACAAATACAACTTCATTACAATTGAGTACATGTTAACAAAAGAGTTTAATAAAATTCCGCTAATTGAATCCAGACAATAACTCCATCAAAAATCATTAGAGAAGAACAACCTTACAATATTTGCATGTAAACCAAAATGTGCTTCTTCTGATCTCTTGCGGGATTCACTTGCTGCATCGACGAACATCGAGTAAGCTGGACCAATAAATGGGGAAAATCATTTAACAAAACCAAAAGAATAAAAAATTGGACTTTGGACGGACGGAGGAAATGGCAAGTATATGCTTCCCCTTTAGCGAGGAGCATACAGAAATAAAAGAATAGTGTTTTACTATTAATATTTTATTTTGATTATCAATATCCCTGCCAAAAGCTCACACTACCATGTACAATACACAAAAATTAATGTCAAAGATTGCATACAGTATGCGTATCAGATGTCAAAGAATATTTTCCTACAAAAAAAAACGCATTTGTATCTAACATTTCTTGAATACTTATTAATTAATAACAAATTAACATACCCTGGTCTTAAAGTAAAAGATAATACTGACCAATAGTTCATTTAATTCACTTTTAAAAAGTATGAAGAGTAAACATGTCATGAGCAGTGACAAACAGGCACAAGAGTTACATTCTGATTATATTTATTATTGGGTTGAAAGGAACATGTCCACAAATTAAAAATTCTTAAATGTAAATTCAGAAGCCAAATCCTTGTATAATTAATTGTCAAGTGACAAACGCGACCAATACTCAGCACTCACCCCCCCCTCCCCCAACCAAAGACAAAGTACATAATATATGATATGTTTGTTCAGCTGACCAAACACTCATCAAAAGAACAAATAATGCACTGATTACACGAACCACACGAAACAAGAGTAAATTTTTTAATGTGACAACAGTATACTTCAGGTACCCAAGACTTATCAGATATTTGAAACTTTACCAAGTCAAGGAATTTAATGCTTAATTCATTTTTTAATTCACAATTAATGTAAATATCTAGGACTTTATAAAGCTAAGATAAATGACAGAAACAATTTCTATAACACAGGATGTCGTTATAAGCAAGTGTCACTAATGAACAACTTTTCGTAATAAATAAGTTTGCTTATGTACGTGTATTACTGAAATAAGATAAGTATTTTCTGAGCAATAAACCAATAAGAAGTACATGATGAACTTAAAAACAATATCATAATGATTACAATGTTAAGTGCAATTTCAATACATGTATACAAACATATTGGCAAAAATACTGCTGCATTAAGCTTAATTGATCAAACATTAAATACATGCTTATGGTTCAAGAACAAACGAATAATAAACATGAGAAAACATGCTTTTGCGGTGCTTTGAAGCTATATATTTAATCTTTGACCTTGAAGAATTACCTTGACCCTTCACCACTCAAAATGTGCAGCTCCATTAGATACACATGAATGCCAAATATCAAGTTGCTATCTTCAATACTGCAAAAGTTATTGCAAATGTTAAAGTTGGCGCAAACAAACAAACAAACAAACAGACAGAACAAAAACAATTTGTCCCCCACTATAGTGGTGGGGGACATAAAAAGTAAACCCTTTACCATAAGAAACAATAATATAAACATTTATAAAACATATATCATGGGCTACAGTGCAATGCTTTAAAGTTTAAATATCATCATACAAATAACCTATAAATATTGAAATACCAGCAATAAAGAAAATTCAAATTGTCAAAATTGTGTGCAAACAAATCTGATTTATTCATTTAATCATATGTTATACATTGATAGGCCTACGATTAATGCATTTACAGTCAAAACGTGATACAAGGGAGATTTAAAATTGTTCCTAAAGTTGCATCTTTTATAGTATTGTGTCTTTCATATTTTGAATGATTGCTTAAGTTATTTGTAACATAGCTACTCAGAAGTCATGAAGCATTTTTACTTTCAAAATGTTTTGATTGGATTATTAACTGTGAACAAATAAAACTTACATACAATTAGTTTTTTTTATGTATCGTTTTATTACTTGTTAAATTTAAATCAACATATACATCCATCTACAAATATACAGACATTTAATGTTTCTACTATGGTTATATCTGCAGTCAACAGTTTGTTAATAGTTTATTATACAGATATAACATGGTCCTACTTAGCTTAACTTTTTATAACTTTATTTTTCACATTTTCGAAATGTTTTTGTCTTTACAGTCACCCATCAGACAACCTACCGCCCGCAGATGCTAAACAGAGACTTGACTTTGTTTGGCTTAATTGTCTCAGTTGCAACCTGGAATTGAAACCAATTATCTTTGACAATCCATTAACCCTCATCTAATCCATTATTATTAAACAAGGGAGCCATCCATGTGCAGATTGGGGTCTTCCTTCAGGTTTATTGCTTTACACTTATGACACTTCTGGAAAATAATAGTCATCCTACCCTGATTTACAAGGGATTTTGGAAGCAACATGCCATCATGGCCTTAGGGAAACCCTGAATGACCGACGACCATAAGATACATGTATTACTGTTTAACAAATCCACGATTAGGTTAAGTGTGAACATCTTCACAACAGGATGAGAAAATTCAAGAAGGCAAACCCATCCGTAACATCAAGAAATATCATAAATTTGCAATTTAACAAAGGGATGAAATTAAACATTATAGAATCCCAACTTTTTATGCTATTGTTAAATTACATCTTGTTGTAGTTAAATATTTAGGGAATTCAGATGCAATTTATTCAAAATGTCCTGTCATTTTGTTGTATTCCAATTTGTCGCATCGCTTTTGGACTGTAGTTCAAAAGTAAACAATAAACAATTATTAATATCATATTTACAATTATAACTGTCATATTTTATGAAATAAAGAAAAGTTCTAGTTCCATAAAATAAACCACGTTTGGTTTCTGTGACTTCTGGATAACATCATTCGGCTGTTGTCCCACTCTCAGAACTGTAACTATGGTTACTGTTGCTATGGTAACCAGCTGACCTTGAGTGAAGGTAAATATCTATCCCAGAAGTCCATCACTGTGCTCCACCTTGTGTCTTAGCATCCAGTCCTCAACTGAAAACCAAATAAGTGAGGCCTTCGGCTTGTATGTATTGTCTCAAATTGACCCAAACATAGCCAATATCCAGTAACTGAATGTATAACATCCCCATGCACTGGCATTGCACTGTGGTCACAGTATAGTGACCATATGGATTGTTTTATTTGAGAGACATTTCTGTACTCTATCAGCTGTAGCCTTTATTAGATGATTTTATATATTCGGAAAGTCTGATATCCATCAGAATATTTCCAGGAATAGAAATGATGGATTCTTCACAGAGTGAGTGATTGAGTCAAAGAGGAATAGGCATACAGTGACTAGGTTGCAAATATCTAAACGAGTAATCTTTGAGATATCATTATGAGTTTACTTCAAAATATTGTGCAACCTTTATGTTGATAATTTCATACCAAATCTTGATAAGCTCCAACACTGGCCAAAACACAAAATGTCAACAAATTTCAAACAATAGTTATGCAAAGGCACTGCATTTAGGCTTTATTACAAGAAAATCCACTCATACAAATTTCCAAATTCTACAATACTTCATAATTAAAATAAACAAGAAACCGTCGGAGACGGGTGATGCTCCCCAAAGGTTTTTTTGTCAAAATATTGCACTATATATTCAGATAAAAGGAAACGTCTAGTAGTTCGGGAGACAAGAATTGCACTATATGTACAATTAATGGAAAATTTCAAAGGGCCATAACTCTGTGAAAAATCATCCGACCTGAACCCGCTGATAATATGCACATCTCCTCTTGGTAGTGAAGCTTCCCATAAAGTTTAATTGAATTCCGGTCATAAATTGCTGAGAAATAGCCTGGACAAAAATTGTGCACAGTCGGATAGACACACGCACGGACAGACGAAGCGGCGACTATATGCTCCCCCCAAACAAATTTTTGGGGAGCATAAAAAGATGTGTCCATAAAGCAAGGCTTTCCCCACATTCATAGAGCAAGGATTTCCCCACATTCCATGTGTTGCTAAAAAATCCACTTATGTAAAAAACAAGCTGTTTTTGAAAACATTTGTCTTTTGACTCCTAAGTGTGATGTTGACCTTTGAGGTAATGAGACAGATGATACATGGCAGTAATTTGTCACGTCGCCTTATGATGGTTTGCATTTATGCTAAGCTAATTTAAAGTCCATCAATACATGTAAAATGTATGGCTGAGACAGAATTTTACAGCTCTTTTACTGTAAACCTTCGACCTCCAAGTGTGACCTTGAGCTTTGAGGCAGAAAGACAGGTTTTACATGCAATATGTCATAAAAATTATGATGGTCAACATTTGAGCTTTGTTATTTCAATATCCATCAATGTATGGCAAAGTAAGAGCTGGAAATTTTGCTCAAACTGTTACTGCAACTGCTTTGAAAGAGGCATAAACACTCCAGATTTGCATGTGTTTTGTTTACAATGTGTTGAAATTTAGTTGAAACATGTGTATTTTAGCTTGATTGCTAAATTTGCCTAGTGCTTATCCAAGAGTCTCTTTTGTGGGTTTTGTGGGCAGAATCAGTACTCTGTGTCTTAGGAGTAGCTCTTGCAAATGCTTGCAGGATGGGAACCCTGGAATGCCAGAACTCCAGGCAGACACTATTTGTAAGTTACCTTGGCATTCCTTGGAGCAGTAATACCTCACTTCCATCACCCCTTCATCCACACACCTGAAAGCAACGAATTATTGCACATTAATGGTGGATATTGGTTTGTAAAGAATGACGTAACATGTACTATTTTTGAAAGTCAAATAAAGCCTCCTTTTCCAATGATAAGTACTGTGGTTTTAAACCCCCATTGCTAATTACAGGTAATGATAAATTCAACAGTAATAAAACAACAATGTATGACCATTCATTGATCTTAGGACTTCAGAAATACAAAGTGATTTTGTTCAGACGAGCTTTGTTCTCAAAGCATATGCAATGCTTCATTCAATTATATATTGCATAATTAATGACTTAGGAAACATATTAGTTCTCTATTATATTTTTTATTTGCTAGACATTTATCATACATTTATGCGTAAATCACAATAAAAAATATCAATTATCCAGTCTCACTTTTTGCATTTCTGAAATTGCTTCTTTTTCTGTTCCATCTTGCCACATTTCCCACACTGCTTGAAGCTAGGACTGTCTCCAACAATAATCCCCTTCTGAGCTGCCTTCTTTCGCTTCTTCTTCTTCTCTCCTGGCAAAATCTTACCATTCTTGTCCACTTCCTCCTGTCTACCCTTCCCATTCTCAACTGCTTTCCCTGTTTCTTCCTTCTCGTCTATTCTATCATCATCGTACAGTCCTAGCTCTGCTTTCATGTCCATTTTCTCCACGACAAGCTGCCCATTCACAAATGACTCCCTTAGAAACACCGTCCCTTCATCCATAGCAGCCGCTTCCAGAGCTTTCCTCTGGGCTCTCTCTAAAGCAATTTCTTCCATCCTCTTCTTTTTAGCTTCATCCACACGAAGCCTATGTAAATCTGCAAGAAGTTCCTGAAACTTCATTAAATCTTCCTTACTTGGTGGAGACGGACATTTTGTGTCACTGGGAGCTGGTGTTGGAGGAGAATTTGACCGTTTCCCCCTTTTTTTATTGCCCTTGTTGTTTCTGTTCAGACGACTAAATCGATCCATGTCTCTTTCCTCTGCTTCCATCATGGAAACTGACATGTGTCTGGCTAAATCCGGATCCAGACCATGCCGTAACAGCTGATGAATGATTTTTTCTGTTCTGACCCGCCGTGTACAGAACTCACAGTCCGGGTTTTCTTCTATTCTGCGAGCTCTAGTGCCCCTGGGACGATGTGCGTCACAAGTTGGTCCAGGGCAGGCGCGATGGGTAAAAAGGAAAGACTTTGTTCTACAATATATATTTTTATATATAAGAACATACTACATAATGCATATTTTAACCTAGAGGAAAGCTTAATAATTATCAAAGAGCTCCGTGGTCCCAGACAAATGATCCCCAAAAACAGGACCTTGACACAGGATTTATTGCATCAAAACTGACCATAAGAGTTAATCTTAGCATTTTAGTGTGACTTAGCCATTTACATAAGTTTTTAGTGGACACAGAATTATGCACTTCTGTCAAATCATTGTAATAGTACATGGGTTGAGAATATTTTAGTATTATAACTAGGGGTCAACTACTGTCCAAGGTCATTGATGAGTTATTGATTGATTGATTGAGTGATACAATTTTCACACTTACTGTGACAGTGACCTTGATTTTTGACCTAGTGACCAAAATTTCAATAGGGGTCAGCTACTGTCTAGGGCCAATGCATATGAAAATTATCAAGCCAATCGGTTAATCAGTTGACAAGTTATTGATCGGAAACGATTTCACACTTAGTGCGACAGTGACATTGACCTAGACCAAGTGACCCCAATTTCAATAGGAGCTATCAACTATCCAATGCCAATGCACACGGAGAGTATCAAGCCAATTGGTGCCTTGGTTCACAAGTTATTGATTGGAAACAACTTTCACTCTTAGGATGACAGTGACCTTGACCTTAGACCTAGTGATCCCAATTTCAAAAGGCTAATGAACATGGGAAGTATCAAGCCAATTGGTCAATCCATTCACAAGTTATTGATCAGAAACTAAGTGGTCTACCAACAGACAAACCAAGAGGCAGACCGACCAACATCAACAAAACAATATAACTCCTCTTCTTTAAAGGGGGGCATAATAACAATAAGTTAACATAACCTTAGCAGAAATGGGCTATAACAACTTGAAAACTCTTTATTTCAACACTGAATTACTCCATGTCCAAACTTCTGGAAGTAAAACCATAAATTTGGATTGTAAGGACTGTATTTGGAACAAAAGATACATTTGCCATTGGGAAATTGACATAAGAATGGCTGTAAAATCAGCACCCCCCTCACCATCCACAAAGGCCTGAGGAATAATTGTATGAAATTTATTTTTGGAATACCACATAACTTTTATGAAGTTTTTGGACGGCTAATGTTTTTTGCAACATGCATGACAAAAAGGCAAATATTTGTGTACACATAAAAAGAGCCCTTATTTCAGGGAATTCAGTCATAAAATACCTGCCAATATTGTGATAATTGCATTTGAAAATGCAAGCCTACTGTTATAGTGCTATGACATTAGATAGGGTCTGGAAAAAAGACTTATTAAAAGCATCACAGCATAAAAAGAAAGGATGAAATAGTAACGTACCCTATGACACCAATGTCTGCCCAGACATGCTCAGGTTTGGGGCTGTCCTCAAACATCAGAATTGGCAGTGAGCTCACTGTGTATTCCTGGTTCTTGAACTTCTTATTCAACGATGTACCTGGGTCCTTGCTATTGCGCACCTTACGGACCAACTCATTATGATCTATCTCCCGCAGCGGTTCAGCTAGCCGATCTACAATGAACATGGTGTTGTCCGTAAGGAAGGCACTTGCCTCTTTCAGCCCCACGGTAACACTGTGCACTTTCTTAAACGCTGATTGTGGGGAAGTTGATTCTGTCCAGGCAACATTTGCTTCCTTATTCTGATTTTGGTTATCTGAGGCAACAGTTAACTTGTTCGATGAAATCTGTCCAAATTTGTTCTTGTATTCGTCCATTTCACTGTCCAGTTCTTTGAGAGTTTGTTGCTCGCTGGTTTCCAGATGTTCACCAAAGTACCGGGCTCCATTTGTTTTGTACAGTTGCGAATATCTGTCCAAAGTCATGTATTCTCCAAATTTCACAGTGTAATTTGGCTGAACAACTTTAACCTGCTCTCTCCAGCTGTCTTCATCTAAAATATGTGGTACATATTGCTGTATAAAAGTATGCACAAGCTCAGCAAATGTTTAGAAAAAAAGCATGACACTTAGTAATAATAATTGTATTTAAATTGAAACAAGAGATGTGTTTGTCAGAAACACAATGCCCCCTAATGCGCCGCTTTGAAGCCATAAATTTGACCTTTGACCTTGAAGGATAACCTTGACTAAAATGTGAAGCTCCGTGAGATACACATGCATGCCAAATATCAAGTTGCTATCTTCAATATTGCAAAAGTAATGACCAAGGTTAAAGTTTTGTGACACATATAATGACAGACAGACGGACAGACGGACGGACGGACAGGCGGGCGGGCCGGCGGGCGGACGGACGGACGGACAGGCAGGCAGGCATAAAAATATTGGGGTAGAATGGTCACTGAACTCAACCAATAACTGAAAACTGCCTTAATTGAATCAGAGGTAAGGGGATGGTTGTTAAAAGGATTTCAGGACCAAACTTACACGCAAGTGATGTGGCCGGGCCAGCGATCAAACCTTTGATCCTCAGATCTGCAGTCCAGTACTCTACCAACTGAGCTAGCACAAATAAATAATTCTAAGGTTGTTGGTTTTGTCTCTAAAAAAGAGACTCACCAGTAAATCTAATGAGATTCAAGCATGAGTGTCAGCATTTACACAGCAAATAATATTTTATGTCAGTACTTACCATCTTCAGTAAAAAGAGGAGTTTTCTTTTTATCAGGTCCGGTCAAACCTGTACGCTCTTGTGTCCTATTCAAAGAGTGCAAATCTAGCTCATCCAGGCCAATTTCATCTTCGTAATATATCATGTTCTCTAGACCTGTAACAACACAACAACTCAAAAAAATTATAATGCATAGTTTGACAATCTTGACTCTAAGAGAAGGAGAAAAGTTGGTAAAAGGTAAAAAATTATCAACACAACATGTGTTCAGACCTGTTGATTTGAGTGTTTTAAGCAAAATGTATCAACAAACAAAATCAACACATTGCTATGCAAGATTCAACATTAAATTAAACTTATTAAAATGTAAATAAATATGTAACAAGATGAGTTTAAGTTTGAGTTTTTAGTTTTCCCTCATAAAAAATTACTTTAAATAAAGTAAGAATAACCCTGAAACTGATGGACCTGTATTATGTGCTTTGTAAATCTATAGGTTAATTGAGAGCATTGTAACAAGAAGTTGAGGCAATTGCTCTTTAGAAGATTAAAAGACCAGAAAAATGTGATGGACCTGGCTTGGAGTGGAATGCTGTGACATAGTGTGCATGTTCAGTCTATGCTTCAAGTATGGTTTCATTTGGATCATTAGTGTCCTCGTGTCAAAGACCTCACATGGAAAACATTTATGATTCAAATTAATATCAAGAAGTATAAAATCACTGACTAAATGACCTTCCAAATCGCACATGTCATCAAATTTGAATCAGTTGTTTCTTAGATCTCAGAGTGACATGTAAAACTTTGTTATTAGTCAAAGGGCAATAACTCCTTAAACAATAATTGGAGCAGTAATACTTGACTACGAGTACAAGTGTCATGATTAGGATTACCAAATATATAGTTTTAGCAGCTTCAGTGTTTGAGATGTTGTGTATAAAAGTTTTTTTTCAAGGAGCAATAACTACCTTAAAACGCACTGTCCCAGATCACATGGACAATATGATAATGTCCACCCTACTGTCCCAGATCAAATGGGCAATATGATAATGTCCACCCTACTGTCCCAGATCACATGGTCAATATGATAATGTCCACCCTACTGTCCCAGATCAAATGGACAATATGATAATGTCCACCCTACAAGGTTGCTGCTACTTCAGGGATGTTACATATCAAAATAGGATAGTAAGACCTCAACACAGAAAGAAAATGTGTGACATATGAAAGGATGGACAGACATTGAGTAGGATGGAAACGATTATCATTGAAATTAGTTTCAGACCAACATAAAATCGATTCCATCGAAATAAGCATAAACAGACTAAGCAGCAACTGGAGCAAACAAAAACGTTGTTTGTGTGAAGACCATCTAGTTGGACCTTCTGAGTTGAAGGCCTTGGCCAATGACCTCCTATGGTGATCTGGTGGCACTTGTTGGATGCAAATTTAAACATGAATTTCAACTAATATTTACTTATGGTAGCATAATCCTGTTAAACGGTCAGTAACAGTAATGGTTCTTTGTCAGTGACTGTTTATACAGAAGCTGAACATATATGATACGTTTAAAGAAATCTGTATTACATGTTGACATTTATATAAGGCATTAACCTGAAAATTACAAAAAGTACAAACAGGGAATAATTCTGCTAGATTGCAAGTCAGAGTTATGGGCCTTGGTCAATGACCTCCCATGTTGATCATGCAAACATGTATTTAGTTTCAGTATATGTAGTGGTTACAGAGATATGTCTTGATCATGATGCACATCTCAAACCTTATCCATATTTTAACTGTTCAGAGTTAAAAATCTTGGTCAGTGAGTATTCATAAAAACCCTCAACACACATGCGTTAAGTTTTTATTTTAATATCTGTTAAGAGACAGAGATATAGCGCTCTTGCCTTTAAATATTAACCCTTAATTTGCAAGTACGCAAGAGGTAAAATTATGCTTACTTGCAGGTAAGATTTATGGAACTTGGCCAGTGATCTCAAACATTGACCCCAAACACATTTGTGCCGATTCAAATTAGTATTAGAAATATTGATATGGAGATATTTACCTTAACCAGTGCTTTGCATAGACCTCAATGCAGACATTCAGGTGAGTATCACAGCTTGAATTATTTAGTTAAGCTAACAAATCTTAACAATTTTGGATTTTTTTTGGAGCAGTTCATCCAAGAAACATCTCTGTCTTATTTCACTATTTATTAACCTTTTGCATCGAGGATCATTAGCCGATCAAAAAGCCCCATTTTGTTGAATACGTCCATGGTCTTCTGGTCCACCTCTCGCGGTCCCTTGCACTGACACTTGTTCACTAACTTACACATCGGGCATATTTTCATGGCCGGATTTTTGACGTCCAGGTATTGTGGAATGCTGACAATTCTCATTCCGAGCAGGATAAAATCTTCCTCTGCAATAAAGACAACAAAGTCATTTCAGCCATTGAACACTGGATCAAATGAAGTAAATTAATGTGAAAATTGTCTGCAAGAACTTTTACTAAAGACTCTACAGGGAGCTGGTTGCCTAGATGTCAGATGGCCAACTGGTGGAGCTGGTTAAGGCAAGAATAACATTCACAATTAAACTGGACACACTTGGTGAACCTTTGAGGCAAGTTAGCTTAAATATTGCAACATAGTGATAAAAGTTTATTCTATACGTCCGCCACCTACCACATTCTTTCTCCACAAGTGTGAAAAACTCAAATTTCTCAGGGTCAGCTACTGCTTGTTCCCACAGAATGTCCGACCGTGTAGGTTCCTGTGCAAATATTAGAAAATTGCAGGGCATTTCAATCATATCTGCTGTAAATTGAATTATTCAATAAGCATAGATTTATCAGTAAAATGGTTAGGATAAAATAGTATTTAGAAACAGACTATGCCTAAACAAGGGACAAAATTGTCACAAAACCAGGTTTTCAGTTGAAAAAAATTCTGATAAAGGGAGACAATTCAAAATGTGTATTGTTAGTCCCCTTGTGTAAAATTGACCTTTATTTCAATTAGAAAACAAGGGCTGTTTGTAAAACATGCATGCCCCCCATATGGGCTGTCAGTTGTAGTGGAATCCATTGTGTGAATACATTTTTTGTCACTGTGACCTTGACCTTTGACCTAGTGACCTGAAAATCAATAGGGGTCATCTGCCAGTTATGATCAATGTACCAATGAAGTTTCATGATCCTAGGCCTAATTATTCTTTAGTTATCATCCGGAAACTGTTTTACTGTTTCGAGTCACTGTGACCTTGACCTTTAACCTAGTAACCTGAAAATTGATACAGGTCATCTGCCAGTCCTGATCAATTTACCTATGAAGTTTCATGATCCTAGGCGTAAGCATTCTTAAGTCATCATGGGGAAACCATTTTACTGTTTCGAGTCACTGTGACCTTGACCTTTGACCTAGTGACCTGAAAATCGATAGGGGTCATCTGCCAATCGTGATCAAAGTTCCTTTGAAGTTTCATGATCCTAGATGTAAGCATTCTTGAGTTATCATCTGGAAACCATTTTACTGTTTTGAGTCACTGTGACCTTGACCTTTGACCTGAAAATCAATAGGGGTCATCTGTCAGTCATGATCAATGTTCCTATGAAGTTTTATAATCCTAGGTGTAAGCGTTCTTGAGTTATCATCGGGAATCCATTTTACTGTTTCGAGTCACTGTGACTTGACCTTTGACCTAGTGACCTGAAAATCAATAGGGGTCATCTGCCAGTCATGATCAATGTACCTATGAAGTTTCATGATCCTAGGCGTAAGCATTCTTGAGTTATTATCCGAAAACCATTTTACTATTTCCAGTTACTGTGACCTTGACCTTTGACCTAGTGACCTTAAAATCAATAGGGGTCATCTGCCAGTCATGATCAATGTACCTGTGAAGTTTCATGATCCTAGGCCTAAGCGTTCTTGAGTTATCCGGAAACCATTTTACTATTTCAAGTCACTGTGACCTTGACCTTTAACTTAGTGACCTGAAAATCAATAGGGGTCATCTTCCAGTCATGATCAATGTACCTATGAAGATTCATGATCCTAGGCCTAAGCGTTCTTGAGTTATCATCCTTTCATAGTTACATGGTTGTTTCAAAATCAATATTCTTGAGTTATCATCCTTTCATAGTTACATAGTTGTTTCAAAATCAATCTATTTTTAGTTGTGGCGACCTTGACCTTGGAGATATTGACGTAATTCTTTCGTGCAACACACCGTCCAATAATGGTGAACAAATGTGCCAAATGATTTTAAAATGTCACAATGAATGACATAGTAATGGCCCAGACAAGCTCATTAATGGCCATTTTCGACCTTCAAACTCAAATTGTGACCTTGACCTCGGAGATATCGACGTAATTCTTTTGCGCGACACACCGTCTAATGATGGTGAACAAATGTGCCAAATGTTTTTAAAATCTGACAATGAACGACAAAGTTATGGCCCGGACAAGCTCATTTATGGCCATGTTTGACCTTCAAACTCAAATTGTGACCTTGACCTTGGAGATATCGAAGTAATTCTTTCGCGCGACACACCGTCTAATGTTGGTGAACAAATGTGCCAAATGATTTTAAAATCTGACAATAAACGAAAGAGTTATGGCCCGGCAAAGCTTGTTCCATCCATCCGCCCGCCAGCCCAGATTCGCCAATCTAATAACCAGTTTTTTTCTTCGAAAAACCTGGTTAAAAATGAAAGATATAGCACTGATTATTATTTCATAATTATTTATAAATTATAGTTATACTAGTAATAGATATGCTGCATTAAAGTGCCATCACAATATATTTAAGCATATCTATTTTTATAAGATTTCTTTGTTGTTAACTATAGTAACAATTAGTGTGCACAATTAACATTTTAATATCAACATCTGGGTAAACATTTCTACTGTATGCATACTTACTTTTCCATTATATTTTTCCCTGCAACAAAAAGAATCACCATGTCATGCATACAATGGCCAAGTATGGATGATTAGTTCATGAAAATGCAAATAGAACAAAAAGCTGTCGCAGACAGTGCACAATAAGAATTTGTGATTGTGCTTAGAAGCTCTCACAAGTTATTTTAAACAAAGGGCAATGACTCATTTTAATCTGCTATCTCGAAACCTTCACAGTGTACACAGTAGTTGGATATATTAATTTTATTCTGATTTGTTAAACAAAAATCACCTACAAAATGAAGAGTTGAAGGAGGCGCAGTGGAGTGTAGCAAATGGAACTAGAAGGATGACCTTGACCTTGACCTTTCACCACTCAAAATGTGCAGCTCCATGAGATACACATGCATGCCAAATATCAAGTTGCTATCTTCAATATTGCAAAAGTATTCATAAAATAAGCGATTTGGGCCACATATATTTGACCTCTGACCTTGAAGGATGACCTCTACCTTTCACCACTCAAAATGTGCAGCTCCATAAGTTACACATGCATGCCAAATATCAAGTTGCTATCTTCAATATTGCAAAAGTATTCATAAAATAAGCGATCTGGGCCACATATATTTGACCTCTGACCTTGAAGGATGACCTTGACCTTGACCTTTCATCACTCAAAATGTGCAGCTCCGTGAGATACACATGCATGCCAAATATCAAGTTGCTATCTTCAATATTGCAAAAGTATTCATAAAATGAGCAATTTTGGCCACATATATTTGACCTCTGACCTTGAAGGATGACCTTGACCATCACCACTCAAAATGTGCAGCTCCATGAGATACACATGCATGCCAAATATCAAGTTGCTATAATTAATATAGCAAAAGTTTTTGCAAAATGTTAAAGTTGGCGCAAACCAACCAACAGACCAACCAACCAACCAACAGACAGGGCAAAAACAATATGTCCCCCACTACTATAGTGGGGGACATAAAAATTCAAGCATGGGTTGACTCCTACCAGTTTAATATATCTAACCTTTCAAAAGGGGAAAATAAATTTAAGTAATACGGCATGGTAATTTATTTAAGAGCTACAACACAGAAAACACTCACTTCAGTTTTTGGACATCAATGACAGGCAGATCTTTGGTGAATACCTGAAACAAGCCAGTATCCTTACATAATAGATCACTTGCATGCAGAATACAACTGGCAAACAAATCATGTTATTTGTCAGAGTACTAGACATAATTTAGCAAAGAGTGTCATTTACTAAGCATTGTCTCAAACAGTCATAGTAAGCAGTTTTGGAAACTTTGACTCAAACAGTCATAGTCATTAATTTTGGACAATCAGGAGAAGTTCACATTCCACAAATCACATATTGAGCCTTTACCCCATGAGAAGCAAAGTGAAAATGGCTTTTGCAACCAGCATAAAACCAGAACAGCCTGCGCGTTAACTCACAGTCTGTTCAGGTTTAATGCTGTTTGCTGCTCATTAGTATCTAAGGGTTGGCAATGAAGCCTTTACAACTTTAATCTAGTAAGAATGGTCTTCAATTAAATGTAACTTTCTATGGGTATACAAATGTGTCAA